>NC_051185.1:74754502-74834501 GCF_013339695.2 Rhipicephalus sanguineus
CTGAACAGACCTGTTGGTGAATGAGGGAAGAAATGTATTGTGTAGGAGGTCATCAAGTTGGGCGTTCATTTGATCGTAATTTGCCTTGCTATAATCCCTGATTACCTTACGCTGAACACCCGGAAATTTTAGTAAAATAATAATTGAAAACTGTAGAAGGTTGTGATTGCTAAAACCATCTACTTGTACAACTGGACCTATGGTATGTGGCTCTGTTGTCGTAATAAGATCTAAAATATTAGTATCGCGAGTGGGCTCTGAAACAAGCCGGGTGAAATTGAAGTCAAAACATAGTTCGATGAATTCACTTGACGCACTGCTCGAAGACATGCGAGACCAATTACTATTAGGAAAATTAAAATCACCAAATAAGTAAATTTTTCTGATGGGAAACAGGTCAAGAGCCCTGGAAGTACTTTTGTGAAGCTCAGTCACGAAAGGGCGGTCAGAGGGAGGTGGGCGATAGCACACGACCATCAATATTTTTCCAGATAAGGTAGGACAGGCGACCGAGATTATATCAAGGGGATTGTCAGTGTCCAACAAGAAAGGAAGGTATATTCGTTTGATGGCTAACAGCACACCGCCACCCTTTTTATGTGCCCGGTCATGGCGATAAGTGAAATACTGACTTGAAGCACGATATAGCTCAGTGTCGCATACGTCAGCGTGTAGCCAAGTCTCGGTTAGCAATAGAACATCTGATTTACTGTCATCAAGATACGGATCAAGCAAGACACGGTTCGGTAACAAACTGCGCATATTAGTAAACGATATATGCTGAAAGTGAAGGAGCACATGAAGTAGATGGCTGCTGAACATTACCACTGCGTACATCGGTAACCAGCTATCTAGCGGTTACTACGGTGTCAGAACAAGTGTCATAGATATATGTAGTATTATCGATACGGAGTTTGTCGACATTCAGTTTGAAAGGACAATTCCATTCCCTAGCAAACTGACGCAGTTTGCTGCGGGCTTGCCGTGTAGCTTGCGAAAAATCTTCTCTAAGAGAGATGCCAGTATTTTTCAGCCGATATGCATCGGCGAGGATTGCTTTTTGTCCTTAAAAACGTAAACTTAGCAATTATCGTCCTACATTTGTTTGAAGCAAATTTACCCAGCCGGTGCACACGTTCATACTAAGAACTGGTAGTGCTGATCGCTAACTTATATCAGCATACGGCGATAATTTTACTTTCAGAAGTTTCCCATCTTTCTTTGTCCTCGCCGGGAATTCCAAAGGACAAGTTGCACCATCGCATTCTACTTTCAGCTTCATCACACCTTCATACTACTGCTTGAAGTTGATCAGAAATAGAACCAACAGCACCACCAGCAAAGTTGGATGAAGGAGGCGCAATAGAAACCAGCTTTGCTTCAGAGTGACCACTCTCTTAGTCAAGCTTTCGATTTCTTTATCAGTAGCATCCTACTTTTCTTTTAGCCCCTTAATTTCACCAATTATTGTATTCTGACCCGCTTCAAGCCTACGCACTGTTTCAAGAACGATTGCGAGTGTTTCCTGGACGCTAGGGCCGGGATTTGATTCAATGTCACCTGAAAGCAACAACAACAATGATGCAAACTTCCGGCGCAGGCATGAAAGTAACAGCAATGTGCGAAACATCTTATCACGCAGGCCAGTAGGGCACGACACCGCAACAAGGCAATAATTGCTAGGAAGCATCTTTGAAGTTACCAACCTGGAAATACAGCAGCGGTAAGCGTCCCATCCCTTCAACGGTGTCGTGTCCAACCGAATCGGTGCTTGCCTGCCTTATATATACTACGTCATGGCTTGCGAGGGCGTCTGAGAGTGAACCATGTTGCCAGCTGCCAGTAAACGAGGGAACCAAACTTGGTCATCCTTGCACTTTCGGAAACAGAACTGCCTGATCAAGACAGCGTGGCCAAGGTTCGAGAACCCTCGAAGGCAGGGCACCGAAGAACGTAACAGAGGTGGTGCCTGGCTTGACGCTGTATCCGGCGTCATATCTTGCGGCGGCGTCCGCGAGAGAACCGGGTCGTGGGCCGCCTGTAGCCGAAGGAACCAGCCCTGACCATCCTTGCACGTTTAGGAGTGGGAGCGGAGCTTCATGGCCAAAACTGCACGACCACGGTCTGAGAACCCACGTCGACCAAGCACTGAGGAATGTAACCTGGAAATACAGCAGTGGTAAGCGTCCCATATACCTTCAACGGTGTCGTGCCCCCATCACGCTTTTCATCGAGCTTTGACATTGGTGACAGTAGAAAGATGCCAGAGTGGTTCTCGATTGTATGATGGCAGGGGCGTAGCCAGAAATTCCTCCTCCTCCTCCTCCTTGCACGGTGTGCATTACGTTGAACACTTGAATGTATAGCTTAGACTAACCATGCACCAAGGAAAAGTTGTTAATGTGAACTTCGATGCATAGCTGTGAAAGCAAAATGCACAGCCGCCATCGATTCACAACGTGGCAGCAGATCCAACATGGCTTGATGGAATTTGCGCACAGCATTCGCTTCCCAGCATATCGAAGTCGTTTGGTCGGCGCGAAGTGTCTCTTGATGTGTTGCGGCAGGTTTCATTCCGGACTTACGGTATTAGGTTGACCTAGACTATGATACACATTTATACGCACCGAATAACGCACCGAAAAGCTTTTTTGCAGGGACGCTAAAGACAACAATAATTTTTCTCGTAGATTTAAATTATGCTTTCACAATGCCGAAAAAACCACTCTTGCAACGAGTATACACTTGGTAAGCCAAAATAGAAAGCGCAAAAGGAAAATGCCTGTGGCTGTGCCACCTTGAAGTGCTCGCACCCATCGCCATGACGTCATAGATTTTGACTGTGCCTATATGTATATACGTAGTTCTTAATCGGCAAAAATGAAATACATTGTCGCCTATGATGACCGGAAACTTAACGTACCAAGTTTCAGCGAATCTTATGGAGCCAACGTGGCAGAAACGCGATAAACACTTTGAAATCCGTGACGTCATGCTGACGTCCATGCGCAGAAGTTTCGCCGCGTAATTCAGAACTAATACATTGAACTTAATTTTCTCTTGTATTAATAGAAGTATGATGACGAAATTAAATACGATAAAGTTTTCAAAGCATATTTATCGGAATAAATTGATTAACTGCTTCACTTTTGGGTCCCTATACGTGAACGCCGCGAGAGATGGGAAAACTACGCCGAGTGGAAACTTCCAGCAGGATATTCTATAGTTCCAATCCACGCATATTTATCAAGTAGGGCACTAAACGCACGCCATGGTTGCCATATTCTTCGAATACCTTTTAATTACTATACTAAGGAACAGAACGAAACGCCTTACACTACATGCAGGTTGCCATGTTTCTTTTGTATGTATGTATATCGTTTACACTTTTATTTGGCGTTTTCACAACGTACAAGTGGTATATAGCAAAAAGCTGAACCGGTCGCAGTGTAGGCGTTTCTATAAATCTTGCCTCATATCTTTCGTGTATCAACACGCTACCTAACAGTAGCGCGTAGATGGATCAGGCCGGTATACCAGCCGTGGTAGAGAGGCACGCCAAAATACCCGGGAAATGAAGCTCAAGATAATACGCACGATCACGAATGCTTCATCGTGGGTGTCGCCGCAACCACGTGCGGGAAATGCGGAGACGAAACGAGGACATGCCTCGATGTGACGCGGGTGACATTTTCGGGTCAGTCGCCCCCGTGGACAGCGGTAGCGCCGAGCCTCCATGGGACGAAACCTGCGGGCCCACGCTCGCCTCTGCAGCTGTATTAGTGTGTACAACATACGCGGGAATGGGAGCCGCAGCGGCGATGTCGTGGGTGGCTATACGATGGGCTCGCTGTCTACTGCATGGACGCGTGATTGCTTCTGACTGTCACTTGATCTGTGGCTTGGACTTAACGCCACCTGTGATGAAATGCGCACCGCCCATATGCTTCGCGTTGTTTGCCACCCTGTAATATAGATCTCTTATACTTTTAACACCCAATGTGGCGTTGTTACAATACAGCGAGTTTTCCCATATTGGTGCGTGAGGTTGTCATAGTTGATAATGTAGCCTGACGTGGCACTAGGGTCGGTGTCAGCCTCGGGAAAATTGATTTTAATGTCAAAAGAAAATATCGTATCAGCGTTTCCTGAGCTTTATACTTACTCAGCGCCGTCTCTGTATACTAAAGGTTTCTGTGGCAAAGGGAACTCAACTTCGAAAATTGGTGTCAGTACCCATTCAAGGCGAAAGCCTTGTAGAGTCACCAAACGGGAAAATAAGTGACCGTCGTCGTACTCGTCGGCGTCAACATGAATTGTACCAGAAATTGGATGTCCTCATACAAGATGCCTTGCATCCAGTGAAGCCGTACGAAGGGAAGTACGAAGCGATTGAGGGTAAGTAAGAAGTGAGTGTAATACATAGAAATTGAAAGTAACTAAAGGTATTTGAATGTAATCATGAGTAATTATGTAGTGGCTGTGAGTAATTAAAACTAAACCAGAGTAATTAACAATAAATTAGACTAATTAAATTATTGTGTAACCCTCACTAACTGAGAGCACTTGAACGTATTTGAGGTTAATTGAAAGGGACGTCGTAATAGTACAGAAGTTAAAATAGTGTAGACGCAATGGCTGCCACCGTGAAGTCGCCATGCGAAAAGGGACCGTGATAATTTTTTATTTTTCAAGCCATTGTTGGCAGTTCAGCATTCCTAGCGCACAGGTGCAGGCGATCGTACGCGCAACGAGCCTTCAACATGCGTATACCAATTTGATGACGCACTGTGCCGCCAGGGCGACACTCGCCGAGCACAAATGGAACTCGAGAGGACACCTGCGTCGGGCGGTCTCTCACAAACGGGCACCGTGACCGCGCGAGTGGCTCTCCAAGGGTCCGCTAAGCGGGAAGCGTGGGAAAGTTCAACAAGACACGAGAGCTGTTTCCTCCCAACTCCGGCGATATCTGCAGAGAGCCAACCTCCAAGACGATATCACAAGCGTGTGTGTAACGGGCCGCCTCCGCCCCCCGCGCGCCCCGATAACGCCGGTGAACCTGCGAAGAGAGGTGACGATATCGCCGAAACATACTCCTCAAGGCATCCGTGGTCCGGCTGTGCCATTCGTGGGGAGAGGGGGAAAACCGTAGAAACATCATTCCGACTGGGCAGTGAGAAAATGACAGTAATGAAGTTACAGTAATTAAATTACTTTTTTGTTGTTATGAGTGATGTTACGAGTTACTTTCGTGGGCCGTTAATTTAGTGTGCTAACCAATTACGTAAAGAGAGTTATTTCACGAAATTTGCTCCTTAGTTTTCGTTTACTTCTGCCTAAAGTGTAGAAGGTCTGCTTCCCTTGTAACATAAGAAATTGACCAAAAAAGTTAAAGAAAAAAAAGTTCGGCAGATCCCACGCGTTGTGGGAATCGGTTTCATGCGAAGCAGTCAGCGAGTACTTCTATGCTATATTTTATGGCTTTGAGCAAAGCGTTACGAGGTGGATCGGCGTATTTTGATAAGTGTAGTAGCTGTGTGCGCATCGTCGGCTTACCATGCACGTCGACAACACTGGCGTTTAAAGAATAACTTATGGTGCGACGCAGCGTCAGCCGTCACGTTAGAGTACGTAATCAGTACTATCGAAACTAAGTGCACCTTATGATACACTCATGTGAATATCATACGACTCTTTCGTTAATGTATTCCTCCGGTGTCGAGCAATGCTTCAATATAACTTACTGAATCATAGAAATACAAATGTAATGTTTATAAGACTGCTATAAAAGCGAAGCCAACACTGGATCCACAGACGTTAATCTGATATGACGCCTGTATCGTAGGAGTACATATGTAGCACTGTAAACAAAAATTAGCCGAGATGGGAGCTTTTCCAGCATATGAGCCCCCAAAACCCCCATGCCCCAATCATTTACTCCGTGGTAGCGGAGTGAAGTCGGCACATGTCGTCGTAAAACGCCCCTTGCTTAATGAGGGAGTTTATGAACGACATGACCTTGTTAAACTCCCCACGGAGTTTCAGGTCACGTGGTTAGAAACTCCCAATGGGAGGTTTAAAAAGTATGTTTGGCCGTGACGTGCGTGTCACGTGGTTAAAAACTCCCTATGGGAGTTTTAAAAACCATTTTTGGTCGTGACGTGCGTGCGTGTGTGAATGTGCGTGCAGCACGCCGGTGTGAAGCTCCAGTGCCTTGTGTGGGTCCCCGTATGAGCATTTGTCGACAGACAACGAAGTTATCAGTGCAGCGAGGATTTGCAACGGCCGGTTGGTTTGTGCAGACGTGTAGGACTATTTTCTCCACTGAACCGTTCTGGTCAGAGACAAGCTCAACTCGCGCCAGCGTCCGACCGCGAACACATCGAGCTGGCTGGCTGTCCCGTGTTTATTCTCCCGTCAAGTGGCAGTGCCCATGCACACAAGTGCAAGCCTCCGACACGCCACGGATACCTCGCTTCAACGTGCCGAGTTACGAAGAAGTGAGAAGAATAATTTCATCGGTAACAAAAGTAAGTTGTTGCGATCGTGAGCTGGTTGTTTCTGGAGTTTCACCGGCTAAAACTTCGAAGCAGTAAGAAGTAGGCTTCGCTACGTCGTCGGCATCAAGCCGGCCGGCGGCCGGTGTGAGAGCTGCGCCGGCGACGCGCTCGCTCCGACCACCGGCAACGCTTGCTTCCCGGAGTGTCACCGAACCGATGTTTCACCGGCTGCAACTTCTAAGCGGTAAGAAGGCTTCGCTACGTCGTCGGTACCAAGCCGGAGACGTAGCGAACTCGCACCGCCACACCGGTCGCCGTGGTGAGTTCTACGAGCTCGCACCGGCCACCGGTGAAGCAAAGAGTATGTTTCACAGAAAATAAAAGCTGCTGGAATGAATAAGCTTAAATTGTCTCTTTTGCGCCATGCAACCACCGCTGTCAACCGTCTAGCGAGAAGGCGAGCGCCGATACGAAACAGATTGAACCAACATGCGACCGCCGATGTACTGCGAGCAACAGGAACCGCGACTACGAGCCGTCTCGTTCGTTGTAAGTGCATCGCACCGTAGCTTAACGCGGATGGCGGACTCGGATAGCGCAGTGTGTGTGTAAAAAAACGGCGACGAAAACTGTACAGCAGCAAGTATTTTGTGATCGCGAGCTGTCGTTCATCGTATAGCCGTGCCGTACTCCTGGGAGAGGCCTAGCGACGCCGTCGGCCACAACGCGGTATACCGGCGGGGCGACGCGTTTCTTCGCCGGTGTTGCTCGTGAATGTGTGCCGCTGAAGCGTTCGTGCACGGCCGCTCGTGGTTCGTGTACGATTATGTGCATTTTACAGACTCACGCACAGTACTGCTAAGGCGGATACATCCCATGTGACAGAGTGCCAGCTGATAATCAAAATTCGCTAATTAAGAAGGCGTTGAATGTTAGGCGGGTTTATAGTAAAAGATAGGTGTGCCTCAGTGGTATCTATAAGCCCACCGCAAATTTACACGTACGCCATAAATGTTTGTTGCTTAATTACACGGAAAAGAAGTGTCCCATTTGAGCTACATTGGAGGTCAAGATGGGGTGCCTATATATACTCGGTGACCAAAGTTTGGTTGTGAAGCGGTGGTGGCGAGCGGTTGTAAGTGTGAGTGCTGTATTACTTTGCGAACGTTGTGTGCATGTTTGTGTACGTGTGATCCAGTTTGCGTGTTTCGATGCTAATTTAATTAAAGAGCGAAAAGAATTTTTTCTTTTTGATGGTTATAAAAATTTACTCCCATATTTACCTGGAAAAGCTCCCCTATGGATGTAAACAAAAACTCCCCTCTGTCCATCCAAAAACCCCGTCCTGTTGGGGAGTAAATTTTTTACTCCGTCCGGACGGTGTTTTCAAAACCCCCATCAGGGCGTGCGCTAGAGGACAAGCCATTTACTCCCATCTCGGCTTATTTTTGCTAACAGTGAGTGCTTATTGCTTTCTTGTAAAATTAAATAGCCAGCACCACATGCAAAATTGACGTTGCACCGCCATTACGCTTGTATATCTATAGGCTGCTTTTTCCAGACAAGTTAATAGACTTGGCATGGCTCTGTGATAGAATACCTAATCGCCACACAGAATGCTTGGGTTCGATTCCTGCTGGGATCCTAATTTTTATGCTTTTCATTCGTCGGGTCAACGCTGCCGATGTGGGTTTCTCTTAACGCTCTCGCATTTAAATTACCAATTCTCGCCGTTCCTGGGTAGATATGAACTGTCAATAACCTGTGGCGCATACCCGTAGACCGCGGCCCGTGGTAAACGGGTATGTACCACACGTGTCTGGAGGGAAGGGTTTGACGACGTACGCGACAGGTTGTTCATGTTATTCATGTCGCGACCCGACAGTCATATTCGGGAAATCTTCTTAACCTCGCATGCGAGGCGATCATGATTGCACCCAGACATAGGCGGCTAGATAGATAAATACGTAGATAGAAACGCTCAAAGTGCCAAAGGTTAGCTAAGAAATCCTTCGCATTTAAAATAAGAAAGTAATCTGAGTGACACATTTCAAGCGTGGGAGTAAGGCGGGCCCACCAAAAAAAAGAAAAAAACTTGGAGGACGCTTGAGCTTCGCCTTCAAGTGTAGAACACGATAGCTTAATCGGGCCCCGTGCATATCGCCTTCTCAATTGCTTCTCGATTGCCAGATTCAGTTCTCGGTGCATGCCTCAACCGTGTCGTAAGGAAACGAACGACTGTGCGCGTAATATTGGCCCGTTACAAATGATCCTAGAATGCCTACTGCAAGCGCAGTTGTTAAGTGCCCGCTACGCCTTAATTACTCCTTTTGCGAATCAGAGAAGTGCCCACTGCAGGTCCGTAAGGCAACAGCTATCCTACGCAGCTGTTGACTTTGTTGAAGCTTTTGCTGCTGATGATGATTAAATATGTCTGAGCGCGTTGTAATAGGTGGGCTTTTACGACACCCACTATTTGCGCAATTCACATCTTTCGACGCCTGGCGCGATTACGCTTCTGCGTTGCAATATTAAACACGTTAAGGAGACTCCTCCCACTACATGACATTCACATAGTGTTTTTTTTTTTTTTTCCCAAGGCAGATTGAAGAAATATCCTGACTTTATGGTAGAACATCTGGCTGCCACATAGACGGCCTGGGTTCGATTGTCACTCGAACCCGAAGATTTTTATTATTTTATTTGCGTCTTTCTCGATTGTTCATATTGTGTTTTTATCCGAAGCAGTTTCCAGAAATAGCGTGGCCCTGTGGTAAAAAACCTGCTTGCCGCTCAGACGGCCTGGGTTCGATTCTCACTGGAATCGAAATATTTTATTATTTATTTTATTTGCGTCCTTCTTGATTTTTCGGTCACGGACAAGACGATGATTTTTCCTTCACAACCAACGACACCGACACCGACGCCGCAATTTCTGCGAAACGAGCTCTTTAACGAAAAAAAAAAAAATAGCGCACCATCCGAACTCGAAACTTTTAATAAAGTTGCTGGAAGGCCACAGCCCTCGAAACTCCAGAGTGCACATGAATTGTGTACAATAATTAGATCGGGAATGATTTACTTTCATTAAAGTAATCTCGAAATAACTTCATTGCTTATAAAATGATGGTAGTTCGACGTTATAACTTTCGACCAGTTGTAATTGGTAATGTAATTTAATAACATTCAATAATTTAGCGAGAAGTAATCAATTATTTATTTTAATTACTTTTCTGGAGCAACTTTGAGATCTCAACTGCATGAACGTCTCTATCGCGTCACATTATGGACATATGTACCGCGCCTGCGTGTGATGTTAGTGACAACTGTTATGTGCCCTTTTATCGTGAGATTGTCTTTCGCTATATTCAGAAAGTTTCTTGCGTGAGCATTGCATAAAATGTGTGCGACATTGTCGGTGTGTTATCCTGTGGCGTATCTGTTTCACATTTCTACTCAACCAGTTGTTCGTTGGAGCCCATAGGAAATTTGAACAAATGAATTAAAATGAAGTGAAAGCTTTACATTCAATCCAAAGACAAACCATATAATTACCAGACTTCAATGAAATGTTGCTAACGACAAGCACTTGGCTCGGGTTAGCGTGACAGTGTGTGTATTTCGAGCGTAGATGTGAAAAAAGAAAGTTATATTCCTTCGAGCGGGCGCGCTGGTGTCGTTTAGTCAATTTTACGGATTCGCAGATGAACGAATGTGTAGGCCGTAAGGGCCTCAGCTCAGGACGTTCTTTCGAAGTGAAGTTCCTGAAAGGAAAACTTTCTCATTTTAGCAATGCAATGTGGGTTGCCTGTTTAGTGGAGGGGAAAGACGAGTAAATATCGTACATCAGTGCCTAGAGTGACTGCTTCATCTTGTACTTCATTTCGGCGATGATGTACGATGCGGAATGTTATGGCTCAGCATTGGTATTGGTATGTCTCTGCATCTGCCAATAAGAAAGTCCAACGATAGACTACTAGCATTAGGAATACACAATTCGGTAGAAAGGATCAACGAGGCGCACCACACTGCACAAGTAGAACGACTAGCAGGAAATGAAACGGGACGACATATTCTAAACAAACTAGGCGTTAGGCACGGTCAGCAAGGAGACGAGAAAGCGGCGATACCAAGCATAGTATACAAGGACATAAACGTCCCATCTCGACGCTAGATATGGACCCCGAACACAACAAGGAGAGGACAGAAGCAAGAGCCAAACGAATACCCAAAAAAAAACAAAGAAGACTCAACATACACAGATACTCCTTAGCAACAGTGGACAATGAGGGACAGCAGTTAGCGAGCTGCTCAGTGAAAACAAATAAGACTCTTGAGGCAGAGAAAGCCGCTATAGCAATGGCGATAACGAATACAAAAGCTAAAAGCATAATTAGCGATTCCAAAACCGCAGTGTATAACCTCGGGAAGAGAAGAATACCGACAGAAGCCCTAGGAATACAGTAGACACGTGACAACTGAATAGACAGATGTCAACTACAAATCATTTGGGCACCGCCCTACCCCTCACGGCCGGGAAACAGGGCGGCGCACGCAGTTGCTCGAAGTCTTAATCGCCGAGCAACGGCAGGCGAGGACCCCAACTCACAAAGCAGTCAGACAGGGAAGGCTTGCGATCTACGCAGATACACTGTAGTATAATAGGTTAAATATAATATGATACACCCCCCTCTCCCGCACACCCAAGGCTAACAAAATATAAGTGGTCCGGTAGAGACTCCTGCAAACACATCAGTTTCTGACGCTAATATACTAGCTTATACTGTACCCAGAACGTTGTACAGATACATGCAGGAAATGCTAGACGCCTCAAACAGACCTGTCCCATGTTATGTGGGAATGCCCCCTCGTGAACCCCTCAAGGGCCAAATAAGGACCAATAGCAGTGGGGAGACCTGCTGCTTAGCCCAGACTACAAAGAGCACGTAAGGGTTATCCGACGGGCCGAAAGGACGGTGTCCTCGTGTGCAAAGTACCATGCCTGGACCCCCAACCCAAATGCTGGAAACAAGTTCCTTTCCATCTCTCTTCCAGCCAAATAATTCGGTCCGTGACGACCCTGGATAAAGAGCGGCGGAACCAGCTATGAAGTGTTTCTTGAAGAGAAAATGTGGCGCTATCTTCTGCAACCCGTGCGGGAGCCCGCCTTCGCATCATCGCGATTGTATTTTCAGCAATGCTATCACAAAAACCCATTGCCTAATAGGCCGTCCAGTAAAGTTCACTGAGCTATAGACTGTGCGGTTGGATTGCTGTTTAGGAAACTAACGCATGGGCTTACTGATTGGTACTCACTTCGGTTTCACGTGATGCCTGTGTTCGATCAATGTAATGGTAAATCCACCTAGCCACACAGGAATTTATGAGCACCGTTACATATGATTCTGACATCTGATTCTATATGCAAAGTGTTAATTACGTGCAGACCGTACCAGCGCGAGTGGCTGACCCTGAAGCTTAGCGTACAAGACTGCACGAACACAAGGACTTGTAGAAAGAACTTAACTATGCCGTAAGCACGGAGAAGAAAAGAAAAGTAAGTGACCAAGAAAAAAAAAGTGAGTGGTGCTGAGCACTTCAGCGTCATAAATCAAAGACCCGGAGGTGAAAGGTTACGAGCCCCGGCTGCCCTGTGTGTTGGACAGACAAACACGCGCCCCACCCACCGCGTAGTTTCTCAACTCTCTCGTATTCGCGTTGTACTCCCGTTTCTCTTCCCCGTCTCCGTGCGCGGCCCATTCCGGCTTCTCAATTTTCTCCTGTGGTTAGCCATCGGCCGACAGCAATGGGACTAGGGCGGGCCAATTCGTCGCCGGTCAACCTTCTCTCGGGTGTATACAGGTAAACGCGGCTTCGCTTGGCAGACACACAGCAGGCGGGCTCACGCTCACGAGGTGAAAAGAGGGCTGAAACTACGAGAAAGAGACGGGAGAGGAGGATTAGGTGTGTAACAAGCGTCGCCGCCGCTTTCAGTTTAGACTGGCGCCTCTCAACTGCTCTGATCCCCCCAGGTCAGTGCCGCCAGCAATAGTGACCGCGCTCCGTACTCCAGAAAGCACGGCATGCTTTCTTTACTTCTTTCTTTCTTTCTTTCTTTCTTTCTTTCTTTCTTTCTTTCTTTCTTTCTTTCTTTCGTCGTTTAGAGCAACCAAAAGGGGCCGAGCGAGCGAATGGATTGAAAGGGGGCGGGGCAGTTACAGCGGGAAAAGTTATGATTGTGTGTGCGTGTTCGCTTGGTCTGGTGGGTTAGCGTTGGAGACTATTTGTATTTGCTAGGGCTGGGGGAGTGAGTGTACACACACACACACACACACACACACACACACACACACACACACACACACACACACACACACACACACACACACACACACACACACACACACACACACACACACACACACACACACACACACACGTACGCACGTGTCTGTTAGGCCGCATTAAAAAGAGAGCCGAGGAGAGGGATGGTTGTTATGGGGCGCCAAATGGGACATCGTGAAAAGGATGGAAGTCGCGAAGGAGTTTGCGGTGGGTTATTTTTCTTTCTTTCTTAAACAGAGTGCCGAAAAAGACGTGGCACAAAGAAGAGCATGAGTGAAAGAAGTGGAGACTCTTTATGCGAAGGCCGCTCGTTTTTAGACGCGATTCGCAAAAGGGAAAACCGACTGGCGCCACACAACACCTATGCGTTCCCGGCGCCGCGGTCAGGAAGCGGGCGGCTAGACGCGAAAGAATGCAGAGCGGTGGCTGCTTCCTTTGTAGAGCGGGAGCACCGGCGCCAGCAATTCGATGACTGCAACCGAGCGGCTAAACGGGAAATGCCCTACGGGGCTTTTTCTGAGAGCTAGTTTTCGACGCCTTGATGGCATCGTGCGCGGTAGGCGCGTACCTCTTGCTGTCTTTATTTATTTATTTTTTTTGTTTCTTCTTGCATGCACCGTTTTAGGTTCGCGGCGGCCTCCGCTCCCAGATCTTCCGGAACGAACCGGACGCAACGCGGGGGCAAGTGTGACGCGGCTTCGTAGAAGACAACCTCATCAGATCCCGGTCGCTTACTTCTCGTGCTGCCGATGTTTTCTTGGCCGGGTGTTCTAGGTATTATTTGCTCTTGTCTATACGGGAACACCTGGGTCGGTATGAAAGGCTGATGTATCAGTCCGCTATTTAAAGGCGAAATCCTTAGATGCCTCGTCAAGCGCGAAAATCGACTGTCGGCGTCCCACGTCGGCGGTAACAACAGAAGTAATGTAAAAAAGCCATCATCACGTGATGACGCCATCGTGACTGCACAAAACGCCATAATTTGTGACGTCATCATGACGTCACTATGATGTCATGATGACGTCTTCACATGACATCATTGCTTGGTGAAAGGTGGGCAGATCACTGAGGTCGGTCGAAACCAGGTGAGATGCAGAAAGCATTTCAATGCCTCCGATCCTGGAGGCACTGCAAAACCCCATTAGGTGCAGAAAGCTTTAAGTGGAGGGCGTGGAAGGAACAATACATCGGCGGAGAAGAAAAAGATCATGATTATGAAAAGGCTCAACGAAAGGACACGTAACACAGACGAAGAAGATGACACGAAGACAAGTGCCGGTCATCTTCTTCGTCTGTGTTACGTGTCCTTCCGTTGCGCCGTTTCATAATCATGATGCCCTTACCGAACTGGCCCAAGCTATCAGTGCTATTGAACAAAAATAGTCATAGGCTTTCGCCTCAGAGTAGATTTTGGCGAATGCATAAGGGACCCTATGAGTTACTTAACCAGGTGCAATGCATGACACAGAGCTCCGTAGACACTCATTAGAATGAGATGGAGCAGCGATGGCGGAATATTTATTAAACATCATCACGCTGCATAAACGGAGAACAACGTGTATATTGGCAAGTGAGCTGGTAACACCACAGTTAGAGATGACGTGCGTCTTTACCACTAACGGGATTTCGCGGTGTCCATAAGAGCGTAGACGTGCGCAGGGTTCCCCATTAAGTGGAGCCAAGTATCAGCGCCTACCCCTCCTCTCCTTTCTATAGGTCGAGTCCGAAAGAAAACAAGCCTCGCGAAAATGAAAGTGAAGTGATGACGTGCCGCTCACAACGGCCTGCCTTTGGTCTCTCCCTGTTTTTTCCGGGGGCAACGGTGCGAAGTAAACTGTTCCTCGATTGCAACATCAGGGGTGCTCGGCCATCATTATCGCCGAAAACCTTTACTCAGTCCGCACAGGTCCGAATGAGCCAATGTGTGGAGCCCACTTGTAGCTCTCATAGAAAGGCGACAGCCACCCTTCTCCTCTAGCGCAAGGGCTATGACAAAGAGTGAGTCTATGAGTTCTAGGTGGTACGAAAGATCTGCTCCGGTTCTAAGCTTAATACGAGAAAACGGAAGTATACTGTGTGGCGAAGGATGATGTTGCAGGCAGTATTGAAAGCGATGGGATGGTGTGACGGTGAAGCAAGAAAGCCACGCCCACCGACGGAGACATCGCGGGCAAGCTCCGCTCGACAGTGCATAGCCTGACTGCACCCGATCGTGTCCAGAGAGTCAGGCGTCCTAAGAAAGTGCGTACTCCCGAGGAGGAAGCCGCGAATCGCGAAGCTAGAGGTGTCGGTCGACGGGGAGTGAGCGGTGACGGGCCCTTGCTTCGCTGTGCCAAGTTCTGCGCGACTTAGTGCAAACTTTTTTTTTTAACCCTTTCTGTCACCTTTCTTTGTTCTTTGACCGACTCTATACTGTCTTCCGGTCTCTCAATCTGACGCCTATCGTTAATACCTAAGCAGATCTCATTCGGTGGCGGGGGGGACTTGGGGCCGGATAAACTATAGATACACAACGTTTGGAAAATATGCTCAACAGTGAATGCTTTCTCAAAGTGCGACAAATAATAGTAAGTGCTGTTCTCGAAGCCCAACGAAAAAAGAAAAGGCTCTCCTTGAAATCCACTACTACAACACCGGTTGTTCAACGACGCCTGCGCAATGTTATTCCGTGTTTTGCCTGTTTGAATTGGCAAGGAATAATAATTAAAAAAAAGGTATCACATTTAATAATAATATCTGGGGTTTAACGTCCCAAAAGCATGATATGATTATGAGAGACGCCTTAGTGGAGGGCTCCGGAACTTTCGACTACATCGGGTTCTTTAATGTGCACCTAAATCTAGCTACACGGGCCACAAACATTTTCGCCTCCATCAAAAATGCAACCTCCGCGGTCGGGATTCGATCCCTTGACCTTCGAGTCAGCAGCCGAGCGCCAAAACTACTAGACCACCGTGGCGGGGCAAAGGTATCGCATTTACGGTGCTCTAACACTGCTCTGCTAAACTCAATGCCTCATGGCCTATATGTACTATGATACCTGCAGATATTAACCACCCCTGCACTTCGGTGAGACCTTTATCTCGATGCCAGCGTGACGCACAATATCCCTGTGTGTGTGTATGTGAGAGAGAGATAGAGAGAGGAAGAGGGAGCGATTGGGTGAAGGCCAGTTCCCCGAGGAGCGGCTGGGAATATTTTGACTATATACGCCGCTTCACACATCACGTGCAACACTGAGGAAGCTAGCGAGACTTTGTGCAAGTATGCGCTCTAAAAAAAATTCGGCAGATCCCACGTACCGCGGGAGTCGATGTTATGCGAAGCATGCGGCAGGAAGGTGACTGGCATAATTTTTTTTTACTGAGCGAAACGTTACAAAATGACGCTAAAGATATGTATAAATTTTATATGCATACGTAAATGTTGAAGAGCCGCATATATGTTATACAACCAGCTGTTTACAGTTGCGTAATGCTGCCAACGGTAATGTGGGTATAACCAACACCAGAAGCGGTAAGCTGATATGTGGTGCTTATACTTGTCCCTTATGATAGAGAACGCACGCACGTTTCACGAAACCGTGGAAGAAGTTCTTGACAGTGCTTAAACAAGGTCATCATCACCGTGGTCATTGAACACCAGCAGCTGGTCCTGACTTGTTATTGGATTCGGTCGTGATCGCGGTGACGTGGGGTCCATGTGTAGTGAAGTATGAGGTATAGTAGAGCTGTAGGAAATCGTGGATGCCTTGGTCATTTCGTTGACAAGTTGTCTGTCGATAGAGCCGGCGACATGTCGGAACCTGAAGTCACCGTTCGCGCTGGTGAGGTATAGGCCGTCGAGGATGGTAGGCCTGGATAGTGCTAGGCAGACCAACATCAGTGAATGGCGCATGCCGTATTCGTAGACTATCTGGGCGTATGCGGCCTACGTAGCCTGGTCTACAAAGCGGCTGTCCGTCAATCTGGCATCATCCTCGGTCAGCATGAAGCCAACGCCCAGCCTCGTAAGAAATGAAGATGACACTGCGTCGTTCTGGCGGATTAAGTGCACCTTACGGTGCGATGATGTGAATATCATACGTAACTTTCGTTGATGTATTCCTCCGGGGTCGAGCAATGCTTCAATATAGCTTGCTGAATCATAGGAATACAAATGTAATGTTTATTAGACTGCTATAAAAGCAGAGCAAACACTGGAAACACAGACGTTAATCTGATATGACGTCTGTATCGTAGTAGTATCACGTAGTTTTTTGCTTTCTTGCAAAATTAGATAGCCAGCACCATAGCCACAATTCACGTTGCACCGACATTACGCCTGCGCAGGCTGTTTTTCCAAACCAGTTTATAGAACTCGCGTGGCTGTGTAGTAGAATACCTGATTGCCACGCAAAATGCTTGGGTTCGATTCCTGCTGGGATGCTAATTTTCATCCTCTACATTCGTCGGGTCAACGCTGCCGATGTCGTTTTTTTTTTTAACGCTCTCGCATTTAAGTTACCAATGTCTATAGTCGCCGTTCCTGGGTAGATATAAACTGTCAATCACCTGCGGCGCATACCCGAACACCGCTGCCCGTGGCAAACGGGTATGTGCCACACGTATCTGGAGGAATGGGTTTGACGACGTACGCGACAGGATTTTCACGTTATTCATGTCACGACCCGACGGTAATATTCCTCAATTTCTCTTATCCTCCCATGCCAGTTTTTGTGTACACCAAGTTAAGGAGGCGATCATGAGAACACCGAGACGTAGGCGGCTAGATAGATAGATAGATAGATAGATAGATCGATAGTATAGATAGATAGATAGATAGATAGATAGATAGATAGAGTAGCTAGATAGATAGATAGATAGATAGATAGATAGATAGATAGAGTGGCAACGGTTCGCTAAGAAATGCTTCGCATTTAAAATTGCGATTATTTATGGCGTAGTGGGTACCTTGCATATGTACTTGTATTAGTTGCCCCAAGAGACTCTACAACGGACAATACAAAGTCCACCCTTCCAACTTTCGCTGTGACTGTGCTGCGTGTTCCGCGCAGGCCTGGCGATCTTTTTATCAGAACAGCGGTCTCGCATATCAGAGAGCAGTGGCGTAGCCAGGGGCGGGGGGGGGGGCACACTGGGTCCGTTCCCCCCCTCCGAATTGTTTTCGCCATGGCATACAGAGCTCAAAATGACACTCGATCACATCTGCCTGCCCGACCCCCACTTCAGATCAAAGAGGTGCCCCACCCCCCCGAAAAAGTTGGGCAGATCCCACGCGTTGTGTCAATCGGTTTCATGCGAAGCAGTTAGCGAGTCCTTGTATGCTGTATCTTATGGCTTTGAGCCAAGCCTTACGAGGTGGATCGACGTGTTTTTGTAAGTGTAGTAGCTGTGTGCACTTCGTGGGCTTACCAGGCCTGTCGACAACCCTGACGTTTAAAGGGTAACTTATGGTGCGGCGTAACATCAGCCCTCACGTTAGACTACATATGTCAGTATTATCGAAACTAAGTGCACTTTATGGTGCAATCATGCGAATATCATACGTAACTTTCGTTAATGTATTCCTCCGGGGTCGAGCAATGCTTCAATATAGCTTGCTGAATCATATGAATTTAAATGTAATGTTTGTTAGACTGCTATACAAGCGGAGCCAACACTGGAACCACAGACGGTAACCTGACATGACGCCTGTATCATAGAAGTACATATGTAGTGTTTATTGCTTTGTTATAAAATTATATAGCCAACGCCACAACCAGAAATGACGTTGCACCGACATTACGCCTGCATAGGACGTTTTTCCAAAGCAGTTTCTAGACCAGCTGGCGTGGCTCTGTGGTAGAATACCTGACTGCTACTCAGAATGCTTGGGTTCGATTCCTTCTAGGATCACAATTTTTATTCTTTGCATTCGTCGGGTCAACGCTGCCGATGTCTGTTTTTCTTAGCGCTCTCGCATTTAAATTACCAATGCCTGTTCTCGCCGTTCCTGGGTAGATAATAAACTGTCAGTCACCTGTGGTGCACACCCGTACACCGCGGCCCGTGGTAAACGGGTGTATATTCCACACGTGTCTGCAGGAAAGGGTTTGACGAAGTACGCGACAGGATTTCCGCGTTATTCATGTCGTGACCAGACAGTCATATTCGAAAAATCCTCTTGCCCTCTCATGCCAATTTTGGTCTACACCAAGTTAAGGAGGCGATCACGAGAGCACCGAGACGTAGGCGGCTAGACAGATAGATAGATAGATAGATAGATAGATCGATAGAAACGCTCAAAGTGCCAAAGGTTCACTAAGAAATGCTTCGCATTTAAAAATTGTCCCTTCGACCAACGCGCGTCTTCTTTCCTTGCCAAATTCCTGCGGCACACCTCGTTTTCGTTTGACACTTGCGCCTGCTGTACACGGTAGCGTGGCTTGCCCAATTCCTGTGGCACGTACTCGTTCGCGCGCTTGCGATACCAACGGCGACAGTGACTCAACGGTGACGCCACTCAACAGTGACGCCAGGAACGGGCGCCCGAGAGCTGCGCTCTAAAGGAGCTCATAACCCACGACGATCGTGCAGTGGTGGTTAGCTACTAGAAAACATCAATGGTCCCATGTAGGAGCCAGCTATTACAACAAGAGAAGCCAGGTTGAGGTTGCCGTTGGCGAGTGCTTGCGTTGCGATAGCAGATTCAAATTGCGATAGCAAATTCAAAAAATTGAAATAGTACAAAAAGCCCCTCGTAGATGGACGTTGGTCCCACGCACGCAAAAAGGAGGCCGCCAATATTCGCCTTGCAAAGGGAATTCCACAAATCCTGCTGCACAGGACGGGCTTCTGAGGTGACGTGTCTCTCTCTCTTTTTTTTTTTTATTTCCCCAAGGAGACTAATACCGGCGAATGCGCGCTGGGAAGGGCAGAAAAGAGGCAGCGCGGCAAAAACGAAGTGAACGCCGATCCGGTCCTCGCTGCGAAGGCATCCCGGCCGGCGCCGCGGAGGCGGTTGCCAAGGCGACGCCCCACCGCCGCTTCTTCGAGTTCCCTCCTCGGTTTCTTCAGCTGGGACGTCCCGTGTGTGGTCGATCGAAACGGTGCTCGCACGGATGCATTAGTGCCAACGGAGCGGGGGCCTCCGAACAGTGCTGTCAGAACTAATCAAAGGGTCACGCTGCCGCAATATTAGAGTGTCGTAAACACGACTATTGTCATTACTGCTTGGGAAGTACTCATTCTTAAATTTTGAGACAAATACTGTTATATTTTTCTCAAAGTACTTGAGATATTGCCCGCTGTTTCTTCAACTAAGGGAAGTCACCACCGTTATTTATGCACTTGACTTGACAGTGATAATTCCCTGGATTTAACTCACAAGAATGTAGGGGATCCGGCCAACGAAATAAAAGATGTGTTTTGTCGCGGTGTTTGTAATGACGATGACCTGAGCAACCCTTCTGCGACGTTGTTTCGGCACATGCCACTTGGCTGCATAACTGAATGTTCAGTAGCATGTTACGCTCTTTAACACCCGAAGGCGAAGGCCTTACATACACTTGGTAATACAACAAGCTATACAGTCGGGGACCAGACTTCTTGCAAGACATTACGAGTCGCACTGTGAGAGACGCATTAAATTACCTTGATCTCTTCAGTCGATCGCATTGTACCATATGCATCTAAAGCTGCCGAGTAAGAAATAAGAAGGTTAGATGTGCTCTATAATGCTAAGGGGCGACGCTTTACTTTTTAAAGCCCGAGGTAGCTGCTTGAGGACAAAACACACCGAATTAGATATGCACAATAGAAGGAAGCATATGTCTCTCCTTCAGGAGTAATGATGAAAGTACTGATCATATCATAATGGAATGCCAACATTTTCACCCAAGAAGACCAGCGGAAAGTTGGCATCTTTCTAGAGCTCTGGGTTTAAGAGTGGATGGGAGTGTTAATTGGTCAGCAGAATATGAGCAATAGCTTTTTAGAACATTGGTGGCAAACACACAAGAAAAGATTAATAGAACATGGCTCATTAGAATCGCTGGTTTGTCATTAGAAACGGAAGCTTGTCTGAAAAATAAAATAGCCATAATGCTGGACAATATGAAGCAACGCACGATTGAAACGCACCGGCAATGTGACTACCGGTCCCATGATTGAAAGCTAATAAAGATAATCATAGTCACCATCATTTATTGTGCAGGACACAAGTGTGATCGATAGCGTCTGTACACGCATTCCGGAAGCCAAAAAAGAACAGTAGAGTGTTGCATCAGCTATGCGGTTTAGCAAAGTGTAACGTTGGGCGAGTTGGTGCATAGCGTAACGAAAGATTTGTGGCACCAACTGAGAGCAAGGAAAAGAAGTATAAGACATGATTTGCTTCAGCTTCAGCTTTGTGGCGTCTGCCTGGGATGAAAATTCTTCAATTATGACAGCGTACTTGCGTGCAGTACATCGTTGATACGCTCATGAAAACAGATTCCGATGCTCAAAAAGAAGCATACATTACAATTATGACAAGAAGCCTCAAGCTTTAAGTACGGCGCATTGCAAAATTGCATTGCATCTGCACAATAAAATAATTATGGTGGGCAGTGTACGTAGACATAGAAAAGACCTATATGTATACGTGAAACTTCACTTGAATTTCAAGGGACTGTAGGAAAAGGTTCGTTAAAGTGAAACTTCGCTAAACTGAAATAGCTATGTTGGAGCTTTCTATCAGGAGCTAAAAAAAAATATAGTTCTTGAAATTAAAGTGAACCCTTTTATTTTTTTAAAGAATCAGTGAAGGATCATCGCTTTCCAAAAGGATCAATGAAGTTCGCTGCTTTTCTTTCTTAATTTATTTTCCGGCTTTTTAACTTTTAATTTGTTTAGCGCGCCCGGCTTTACTTCTACAGAGTAGCGGAGGCATGAGCTTGATCTAAGAGGCTTTGAGGGAACGAAAGAAGGGGAATTTTAAGGGCTCGTTTTCCTTTGCTAGACACAACATTAATTACAACTAACAGACAAGAAACCAAGGAAAGTGTAGGGGATGTTATTTGCAGTAATTACGATGTAAATGTTAAGAAAGTACAGTGGACGAAAAAATAATTTCCCGTCGGCAGGGACCGAACCTGCGACCTTCGAGTAACACGTCCGATGCTCTGCCACTAGCCACGGCTGCGGTCATCCTCCCGTCCACTTTATGGGGTATATATGTGCATTTAAACCTAGGAGTGTTAGACAGCGCCGCTAGTAGCCGTGACAGCGAGTGTGGAACACTATTTTTCTGCCTGCATGCTGGGCATCGCGAAGCACGACATCTTTTTACGAGCTGGCAGCTGACCAATAATCCCTCGCATACTACCTGAAGGTCTGCCAGTACGAAACCTTCGCTATGAATGAACGAAAGAAGGGGAATTTTAAGGGCTCCTTTTTCTTTTCTAGACACAACATTAATTAGAACTAACAGACAAGAAACTAAGGAAAGTATAGGGGATGTTATTTGTAGTAATTATGATGATTTATATCATAATTCAGTATTGCATGTTTGTGATACACGCACACATACAAACGCAGGCACGTACAGTCGCGCTCAATATGACTTGCAACACGGGAGCGCGTGGCCTTTCGACTTTAATGATTGCGCACGGGTTCAACTTGCTTCATGTCTGTAACTTAATATTATTTTCTTATTTGGGAACATCCACCAGTGAGAGAACAGCGTTTAGTTTTAGATATAAGAGCTAGTGGAAGGAATGCGAAATCTTTAATCTCGTGAGGCCACACGCTCCCGTGTTGCAAGTCATATTGAGCCTGATTGTACGTATACATATATATGCATAAAGTGTGGTGGTACCCCTCCGCCCCCACGAAAAAAAATATATCTGGCTACGCTAGGGCTTCAGACGATATGCATTTTAGTGCGTGCTCCAACTACATTGTAGTGCCTCCGGTTCCAGCAAACCGTGCCCATTAGGCTGCGGCTTCAGTGCCACCGCGTCTATACAATCAGGCGACAGCACGCGTAGACAATCCTCATAGGAAGTGTATAAACAGCGTGTATATCAGTACTTGTTATGCCAGATTGAGGGAGGTCCACCGTGTATTACATGCCGTCGCGTGCTTCTTCTACTGGATCGAAATTCCAAACCGTGCTTTGATACATGATGCACTCCAGCTCTTAAGGTACAGGCAGAGTAGGAGGCGTAGGCACAACGTGTTCCAGAGCACGAGTATATAGCGCATCCATATCATAACACGTGGTGGACGCGCGCGAAGGCGCGGCGAAGGCATCGCCCACCATTCGCCGTAATTGCACGATTCGGGATCACCTGGGTGTCCACCCACTTGGCGTCGAGGTTCTTCCCACCACTGAGTATAATGCGGTACATGCAGAGGCCCCGCCGATCTCGGTGCAATGTACATTTTCTCTGGCCTGCCCTTGCCTGCCACTGGTACGACGGGTAACGATGCGCCGAGAACTGGGCGCAGCCGGTACTCACACTGCACCCTTCTGGCGCCCCAAGCACCCGTATATATCTACAGCGCACCGGAGGAGTACAGGCTAAAATGACGTCTCCCGCGTGTTCTGGGTGCGTAAGCCACGCGCGTATGCCAGGATCATATTCGCGCCCGTGGCGAGCTAGTGGTGTAAAGGGAAGCGTTCAATTTACTGCTGTGCCCACGCGCACCTGTATTCGCGGCAAGCGTAGTGGGCGAGGTGTGGCTGAGAGCCGAGGGCCGAATTGTTGCGGCGATTCCTCATTAGTAACTGGAGCGTGCTGCTTCCTCACGAAGCAGTGCCATGCACAGGCTGGCGTGAAGGGTGCTGCCGTACGCGCGACGCGCAGAAGCTGCCGAAACTGCAGACGACTTCTCCTTTTCCTGCGGTATGGGTGCAGTCGCCGTCCTTTCAACCGCAGTAGTCGGAATACTGCAAAATTACGCAGCTGCAACTTTCACAGCAGGCTGGCATTCCAAGCAACCAGCTGTTACCATTCAATGTCCATGAACGAGTGAAGAAAATCAATGTCGTCTTAATTGAAAGACGCGCAGCCCCATTTTCAACAGTAGGGTATTACGTGCCGGAACTAACATACGGTCATATCGCACACCGTGGTGGGAAATTTTGAATATTTGGATCCTCCGTGGCCGCGAATCGTATTTGGGTTCCATCGTGGCCGTGAATGGACCCACCTCTTCCACCTTTGCAGGGCGACACCTTAACGGCTCAGGTGACGCGCCACGTCCACGTTAAAAATGTCGCTTATTTTTCTTTCTGAAATGGTATTTGGTCAATGGCTGCATGAATCATGCCTGTTCAGACGTATTTAAGCTGACTTCTATAGACTTTTTCTTGGGCCCCATTTTGTAACTGATAGATCGAACAAACACAATAATTTACTCAATTTAAAAACAAATAAATTATGTAATCCCCCAAAGTTCGGCAGGCAGTATGTGCAAACGTCGTTGGAATAGAAACCACTTTTGCGTTGAAGAAAATTCAGCTAAAATCTTGATATATATCTATGCGATATTTATGCGATTCAAGCTTTTTTAAAAGGGTTGAAATACTCTAGTCGTTATATTTTCAGGTAAATACGTATGGATGTTTGCAGGTCTGCTGTCACATGGTCCCTCTGATCACATTTTATTAGTATTGATTATATACATACTACAAATAACAGAAACTGCACTCAGAGATAGTGATATATATGTCGAATATGACTAGGATAGCTAATGCTGAATTAAAAATAGCCCGAACCAGCTACATCTCTTCAAGATCCGTAAAGAAAAAAAGAACTACAGAAAGCACCATCCAGCAGCAGCACACTTCGCTGTCACGCATCGCTGCGTGTAATCAGCTTTAGTAAAAATTGACTGCCATTCAAGAACTACTTGTGCTGAAGAATATCCAGGGATTACACCTGAAGATGTTATTCGGTTTAAAATTCGTCAGAGTTGGGGAGGCTGCACGAAATACGGACAATATAAGAACAATTCTTCACAATTCAGAAATAAATGGACCAGTTCCGTTCACAGCCCAAGTCGGCGGCAGTGCACTTGTCGAATATCTTCTGACATCTTTGGAAATGTATATTGATGCGACTGAACAAACATTATAGTTCAGTCGCACCAATATGCATCCAAGTAAAATTCAAGACATACAATATACCCGATGTAGCATATTCGTGGTGAAAACGAAAACTCCGCGAATACCTGAAAAAAAAAAAAAAACAATGGCCATGTATTTTTCATTTAAGCCAAGTTCATCACACACTTGGTTGTCTGTGTAGCACTGTTCCAAAAAGGTATGGTTTCCTTTTTGGGCGGTGGATAACTATACACAGCTCATTGCGGAAGAACGCAATGTAAGAAGTAAGACCTAAAATGAGAAAAAAAGACGCAAAAAATCTTGAGTGTTGCGTCTTATTTTGCGCTGTTGCGCAATGAACCATCACCACCTTGTCCGGTTAACTACGCTTCTGTAACGACAAAGCATCTTTTTTACGACATTTTATTGGATCCCTGGAGCGGCTTTTAGGTGTGGTGACTTATTCTTTCATGGAGCTTTCTGTTTATCTCTCATAATTTCGCATTCACATGCGCGGGATGTTGACGTTGTTCCAGTAGCTTTTACGCATATTACTTATAGTAGCTTAGTATTTAGCCTTTTAAAACAGATTTTGAAGCTTTGTTTCACAGTAACAAATGCATTTGTTGGCTATAAAACATGCTTTTGGATGCGTTCATTGTTAGACAAATTATATGCTGACGTACAATGCAAAAGACAGATTCGCATAACTAAATTCGGTTATGTATGAAATGACATTTCTTTATGTCGAAGCAGCGCGACAACGGGACAGTGGCTTGTTCGGCGTGTTCTTCCACTGTTCTTCTGTTCGCGCTGCTTCGACATAATGCACTCAGACCAACTAGCCCAGCTAAGAACTCGCGTGAAATTTTTTGTCTTGAAAACACTTTTCTCAAAATACCTGTAAATGTCAATTTGCTCTCCTCGGGAAAATACTTAATACGCAAATATCAATATCCGGATTACTTCTTTGGAATTTCCCGGAATGAACAATGTAGAAACAGCTGCACATTTCGATCCCGTATTATTGTTGCAAGCCAATGTAACGTCTTCATTTTAGGTAGTTCCTGGAGGCACAGCTTTTCCCCGATAATGACCGTCATTTTATTTATTCGTTTTTTGTGAACGTTAAAATCAGAGGCTAATTAATTCTTGTGACGCGTTTCTTCTGATTGAGTTCCTTTAATTCCGATATTTCGTCTTGTTGCTCAGTAAAACGCGATAGGTTTTTCCAGATATTTCTTTATTTTTTTTTTCAGGAAAGAAAACAGACTTTTGTCAGCATTAAAACGCACTCGTACGACCTTATACGGGGTTCTCGCCTTAGTTATCGGGCGTATAATTTGACACTAGGGTCTTTAAGAGACAGGTATATCAGCATTATTGTATTCTTTTCTGGTTCGTAAAATGGTCTCTTTGCGAAGTTTTATCTTCTACTTTTTATCGCGCTCTTAATTGTCATCTTCTATTGGCAATTTCTAGTCTATAAACTATCGTATTCTCGACTTCTACATCAATTTGTAAAACCACAAAATTCAAAGCCAATACACCTCAGTTGGTGGGAGGCTGATGGCTAGGCTGAACAAGAACGAGGACTGCATAGGATCACGATGAGAGGAAGTTCAGAGCGTAGAGTAAGTTTTCCTTCATTTGGGTAAAGGTCGTCCAAGCGATCTTGGGTCGATTATAAATTTATGGCATTCGTTTCCTCAATATCCTAGTTTTGAAAAAAAAATTGCCAAGTGAAGCTGACGTTGCAGGGAATCGTATGTGTTAGGGACACACTATCTTTGTGCGATGTAAGCGTATTCGCTGATATTGCATGTCCTGATGCTTGCCACTCACAAACCACCGAGCTGACTGGACGAGCCAACACCTGCTTGCGGGGCAAGCCCGCTGGCTTGTTGACCTCGCCTGCAAGGCACACGGGGACCGTGGGAAAGCGCCCACTAAATCTTGTTTATGTAGTGCACAGTGTCCAGGTGCTATTTGGATTGCCCGTTCATGTTACGACGCGTCGCCTACCGATCATAGCCCCTGCTCAACCGCCAACCCTTTACTTCGTGAAAGAAGGCTTCGCCTAGGAATATCTGTATGCGTGACTCCCTTTTTACAAGCTATTGCGTGTGGTTGCTTATTGTTTTTCAAAGGAGACAGGAGTTCAGGACAAAATGAAGGCTTGGAGCGATAAAAAAAAAATTTCTCGGACAGGGAACATCGCTGGGACAAACATTTTGACAAGTCCGAATTGTAGGAACGTTGGCTCCAGATGCCTAGGTCTTGTCAGTTTCTATAGAATTGGAGATGTGACGCTTTCTTACATTAAATATCGATGGTTCTCTTCTGTAAACTTCAAAGATGTATTTTCTGTAACTGGTTTTCTGCTATGTGACGCATGTACGTGAGACACAATATAAATGAGAACTAACGGAAAATAATGCCAAGGAAAGAAAACGACGAGCCCTAAAAAGTCATCTTCTTTCCTTCATGCAATTGTTTGTGAGGCAGATCAGCCGCGGCTAAAAGAAAGTTTTGAGCATTCAATACAAAGAATGACGTGTAAGTATTTCGACTCTATGAAAGCTCTGCAGGTAAGAGGAAAAAAAAAAATGATATCTGTCCATGTACAAGGTATACTACTGATAATTCGGACTGTTTGCTCTTAGAATTCAGTTTGATGGACGATTACAAAGCAGAGAAATGCAAATCTATAAAGAAAGCTAGAAAACCGCTTCTCCTGAGCATTATTAGCAGAAATGAAGAATCTCATTACAAGTGTAGCGGGACGGTGCAATTAGAGCATCAACATTGAACGAATCTTAGGAATCGTTCTTTGTTAAACGACAAGCTTGCATCAATTCTGTATGCATAACAGTTTACGCTACAGCATTAGGATAATTTTAGTTTGTCCGTGAATGTCTGTCTGCAAAGTGTGCCGCGATCGGAAAACGTTTTACTTGCGTGAGTTGCTCGACGCCTAAGAGTAAGATGACGAGGTTATTAAAGAGGCTAAATAAAGATCGTTAAAGTCGTCCATCTTACCGGTACTTACCTACGGAGCAGAAACCTGGAGGCTTACGCTCCAGGGGTTAAATCGGGTTAAACATACATTGAAGACGACGCAGCGAGCCATGGAAAGAAAAAAATAAAGAAGCGTCGCACTATAGGGAGTCAAGCCTGAAGGAAGTGCGGAGCTGGGCAGCCTTCTTTGTTTCTCTTCTGTTTTCTCTTTCTTTCCTCCTCTCTTTCTTTCTTTTTCAGTTCTTTTTTTTTTTTTATGTCTTTTTCTCTATCTTTATTTGTATTTGTTTCTCCTCTCTCTTTATCCATTTCTCTCTCTTTCTTGCTCTTTCTATTTTTCTTCCTATTTTTTCCCTTTCTTTCTTTCTCTTTCTATTTCTCGCTTGCTTCCTCTTTTTTTTCTATTTTTATACGTGGTTTGGCCGGGCCCCTAAAGTGCTCCGCACTTATCATCATCAAAGCGCTCTAAGAACAAGAGGACGAGAGACCTCTCCTTGGCGCGAGCGCGCGCTCAATATGCTACAGATGGCTATGCTATTCGTGGTTTTGCCTGCGATACGATAAGCTACGACAGCATACGATGACAGTATACGACAGCATAGGACAGCCTGGTCCCCTAAAGTGATCCGCACTTAAAATGATAGGTGTAACATTTAAGGGACAAGAGAGAGCAATGTGGGTCAGGGTCCCAGGGACCAAACGGGTGTTAAGTAGGGGTGTGCGAATATCAAATTTTTCGAATACGAATCGAATACGAATATCCACCTTCGAATACCGAATCGAATATCGAATATCAAAGGAAAAATGCCTGCACAGTAAGAATATTTTATTTAACATGTAGCTATTTGAAAAAAAAAAAACATTAAGAGCCTGACTGGCAACAAAACATACACTGCTATCTCCAGAACACTATGTCCAGGCTAGCACAATGCACATCACAACACAAGCAAATATCACGGCACAACGAAAGTAATGACTAGATGTTATCATGAAGAAATACGAGTTGCTCCACATGATCAGGCAGCAGGTGCTCCCTTCTAACAGAGACAACCCCCACCTCCCCCCGCCCCTGCCACTGAAAAGGCACGCTCGCTTGGAACAGAAGTGGCTGGTATAGGGACTTACATGGGGCAAAGCTTTGCCAGACTGGGGTATCTGAAGGTGCCTACAGTCCGCCACCAGTCACATGGGTCACCGTCTTTCTTCAGAAGTGGTCCCGCATAGTGAACGAGTGGTAGTGCGGCACGTTACGGCCGCATAATATTGAAAATGTACGGTTACATGATCGCCAACAGAGTTGCACGTCGGAGATGCACCAGCAATAAATCATACGTATTGGGGCGCTCGTCGCAGGCAGATATCGTGCCTCCGTGTACTTACGACGTTTATCGCTCCTCTCGGCAACGTTTTTAGCGATACGAACGCAGCAGAAATGTGGAAGACGAGTTATTTTATGCATGATAATCGAATCGCATATTCAAATTTTTCGAATATTCGATGTTATCGAATATTCGAAACTTTCAAATACACGATTTTCGAATCGAATACGAATATTTCGAATGTAATATTCGACGAATATTCGAAACCTTCGAATATTCGCACACCCCTAGTGTTAAGGACATCTTAGTCGAAATGAAGAAGAAATGGAAATGGGCAGGGCTTGTATATAGCGCGCAGGCAAGATAACCGCTGGTCATTAAGAGTAACTGACTGTATTCCAAGAGAAGGCAAACGCGCGAAGGGGAGACAGAAGGTTAGGTGGACAGGTGAGATTAAGAAATTCGCGGGGATAACGTGGCCGCAGCGAACACAGGACCGGGCTGATTGGCGAAACATGGGAGAGGCACAGTTACTGCGCCCTGCAGTGCATCAGCGTGACTGCGCCCTGCAATGGGCGCAGTCACGCTGATGATTATGAATATAAGTTATGCAAATTAACATAATTACGTGCCGACCACTACGGTGCGGTCTTACCGTACGATAAACCAGTGCCACAAAAAAAAAAAGACCCTAGCGTCACATCGGGACCTTCGCGTCTCCCCTCCCGCCCAGCAGGGACAATAAGAATGCATGTGTTCTACGTAAGTAGGTCAGTCGACGAATCGAGTAAATGCTAATAAGACAGTCGACAGTAGAAATATGTACAGCTAACGCCTATTGTTATTTTGCTCAGAAAGCTGATGATTCAATTGCACACATGCGTTGTGTAATAAGAATTGCTGGGACAGCGTTGCCTGGAAAATTATTCTCACGATGGCCGTCGTCATGTTTGTGTGTTTGTCCATCGGCAGTCACTCAGTTATGGCTAGTACTATATTGTGACCATCCGTGATACTTTGATTAGGTTACGTTTCCAAGTAAACTGCTCTGCATTATCATATCTTAACTTCCTAATAAAATTACTTTGGTTAGCTCCAAGACTTGAGCTGGCAAGAGGTAGTTAAATGTTTTATAAATGTTTTACTGCAATAAAGTTGTTTCATTCATTCAAGCACATATGGTTGGAAATTTGCGCATTTTTCTTGGGCGTCAACAAAAACGTATGTGCCACACAAATTGGTCAAAATCGCACCACTCTCCCCACCGGTCCTCTAAAGAGGAACAATCGGAACACATGGGCGGCAAACACCAATTATAACGATGCACGAAACGCCAAGCGCATGCGGCACGACAGATAAGACAACGCGCGTCGTGAAACAGACTGCGGCAAAAATGTATCAAAGTGTCATGCTACTAAAGTGGAAAAGTTTAAAGAAGCATGCGATAAATTCAAAAGCGACCTTCTGGACAGATATTTTGTATTTCGTCGCACGGTGTGTGACTGGCTATGGTTCAAAATTATGTCACCTGTGTGTCGTGTGCTCAACAGATTTGCTTGTCATCCACGGTCACAGTGTGAAATGGTTCAATTTATTTGCATCGTGTCGAAAAGTATATTGCGAAACAAAAACCATTCCCTTGCGCCACGCCTGCAATATCCCCTTCAGCCGCGTATTATGATAGATCGGCTGAAAATGGGTCAAGTTCAGACAGCATAATTCCAAGGCACTCGACATTGTTTTCCAAGAAAGAAAATAAAGTAATATGTTCTTTTTGAGTTGCAGTAATTGAACGTAATTAGCGAGTCATTAAATAGTTAATTATTCTGCAGTCAGTCATGTCCTACATTTAAATAAAAAGAATCAAATCGTTGGCTCAAATATGTATGCGCAGTGTGTTCTTTTGCTGAGTTGATTTCGAGCAAAGAAAAAAAAAATAACGCTTTTGATGTTGGTCCTGGAACGCGGCACGCCGAACCACCCGTCGAATATCGTAGGTGCTTTCACCGAAGTGATCGGCTACAGTCATGCGACGCACGTTGACGTTAAGTGGAGGCACATTGACTATGCAGCTGGTTCAACTCCGTAGATCGTATAGCGCAACGAATCGACGGGACACAAGGAAGATACACACTTCACAGAGCGCTAACTTTCAAGAATGAAATGCATTCCCTTTTTCCGCGGAATAAATGCAGACAGATAAACTGAGGGAGAGCGAGCGACAGCAGATAAATTTATTCCATGAGATATTCAGCCTGTCATCCAATTCATTCTAAATGATCCAGTTCAACCAACGAGCAATGTATCTTGCTCTTTGTTGGCCACTACCCGCTACGGTGGTCTAGCGGCCATGGTGCTAGACTACTAACCCGAAGGTCGCGGGATCGAAACCCGGCCGCGGCGGCCGCATTATCGGTGGAGGTGAAGATACATGAGCCCCGTGCAGGTGCACGTTAAAGAAAGATAAGAAGAAAACATGGCTTTCGCCTTCGAGTCGTTTTAAGCGAATGCGGAAGGGACCCTGTGGCTTTTTTGTGATTTTTCTCTTTTGAACTATTATTTCAAGCTTGTCTGGATTTGTTGTTTTGGTGGTCGAAATTCCGAGCCCTCTACTACGGCGTTCCGCATAATCATATCGTGGTTTTGTGATGTTAAACCCCTACAATTACTAGTATTACTACTAATACTATTTATTATTATTATTATTATTATTATTATTATTATTATTATTATTATTATTATTATTATTATTATTATTATTATTATTATTATTATTATTATTATTATTATTATTTCTGAAACCTGGCTCGGCACTGAAATTCCCTCATCGGACTTTTTTCCCCCGACCTACACCACCTTCCGCCGTGACCGAGATTTCAGTGAAACCAAACAGAAAGGCGGTGGCGTGCTGATTGCCATTGACAATTCACTGAAATCCGTTAGACGGAAAGACCTAGAAACTATCGAAGAATCGATCTGGCTAGAAATCAACCTTGAGCGCCGTGAAAAATTGTTGATTGGATGCTTCTATTTACCGCCCAGCATTTCCCCTGCCTCGTTTCACGATGTCATGTCTTCTATTGAACTTGTGATATCTTCTCATAGTGGGCACAGAATTATTGTTCTTGGGGATTTCAATGCACCTGGAATTGACTGGAGCACGCTTACCTTTTCTCATTACAATCATTTCACAGAGAAAAAGTGCAGCCTGCTCTTGGACTTTCTGGCGTTTAATTCCCTAGTGCAACATAATTCAGTCGTCAATTCCAGTGGCAACGTCTTAGACCTGTGTGTGTCAAACGATCAACCCCTTGAAGTTTCCCGCTCCAACATCTCTCTTGTACGTCCGGACAAATTCCACCCACCACTTAACGTAAGATTATCTGCATCAGCCGAAACAACGAGCTACAGAAGTTACGTAAACAAATCTCCAAGATTTGCGTTCAAGCGAGGTGATTACACGGGCCTCTATCATCACTTGTCCACCGTTGAGTGGTCACAGGTTACTGACAAACCTAATGTTGATGACCAGGTTGATCGGTTTACGGAGCTTGTACTGAGCAGCATGCTTAATTTTATTCCCCAGTATACACCTAAACAACGTAAATATCCCCACTGGTTCTCTTCTGAACTTATCAGTGCACTGAAGCATAAAGATCACGCACACAGGAAATCTAAATGTCCTCCATCCAGCGAGTGGAAGGAAGAGTTCAGCTTTTTTCGAACTCTCTCTAAACGCCTATATAAACGGGATCATAGTTCGTACATTGAATTCTTAGAAAAAAGCGCCTCTGACAGGCCGGCTGAGTTTTGGAAGTATGTACGTAAACGGTCTAGCAAAAGCGGAGAGTCCTTCAGACTACTAGACTCAAATGGGGTAGAAGTGCATGCCGTCGCTGACTGTTTTGCCACACATTTCTCATCCGTTTATAAGGCCTCAGGCTCCAGCACTGATATCAGACAACAGCCCAAGGCAGTTAGCTCATCCAATGCTTTGTCGCTGGATGAAAATCTTATCAGCGAATGCATTAAGCGCTTAAAACCATCCTTATCATGTGGCCCAGATGGCATCCCCTCCGCCATACTAAAAGCATATGGTACTATATTTGTCCCAGTACTGACTACGATATTTAATAACTGCCTGGACACTTCCACATTTCCTAGCATGTGGAAAACTGCTCGTGTTTTCCCAGTATTTAAGTCGGGCTCTAAGACAGATGCTTCTAATTATCGCCCGATTTCTCTACTATGTGCCACATCAAAGATCTTCGAACTGGCTCTTCACAAAATATTGTCTTTTAGTGTGAAGAACTCATTGATTCCAAATCAACATGGTTTTCTTGCTGGCCGCTCAACTACCACAAATCTTGCTAGTTTCATGACGCAGATCTCCACACCTATTTCTCAGAGAGGACAGGTTGACGTAATCTACTGTGACCTGAGCAAGGCTTTTGACGTAGTCAGCCACACACTGATTATGGTTAAACTTGCGAACTTTGACGTTGACTTGTCGATTGTGAATCTCTTGCACAGCTATCTGCTCAATAGATCTTGTTATGTTGCCGTAAATGGCCAAACGTCTTCTTTGTATAAAGTGACTAGTGGGGTCCCTCAAGGGTCGGTATTAGGCCCACTCCTATTTTTAATTTACGTTAATGATGTTTCTTTTGCCATTCGTAATTCTTCTTTCCTCTTGTATGCCGATGACATCAAGATATTTAAGGAAATTCATTCAGTTAACGACTGTCGCTTGTTGCAGTCAGATTTGTGTTCTTTTTCCGAATGGTGCAACGGCAATAACCTTTCTCTAAATACCTCAAAGACAAAATTCATGTCTATCACTCGCAAAACATCTAGCGTGTCATTTCAATACTTTGTCAATTCTGTACCGTTATGCAAGGTTTATGAAATCAGTGATCTTGGTGTTGTTGTTGACAGCGCGTTAAACTTTTCTTCTCACGTTAAGCGTGCTGCTATGCGGGGCCTTCGTTCTCTCGGATGTGTTTGTAGAATATCTCGAGAATTCAGGTCTCCCATGGCCCTACACAAATTGTACACGGCAATATGTCTTCCGCAACTTGAGTATGCGTCCGTGATATGGAATGGCATTGCTCAATCCAGCGGTAACACCATTGAACGAGTCCAGAAAAAATTCCTCAGCATATATAACCATCGGTTTGCTAAAAATGACTCTGGATCTCGTTCAAATACTGCTGAGTCATTATCACTGCCATCACTTCACTGCCGACGAAATCGTTCTGATCTCTTATTTCTCTACAAGCTAGTCCACGGTTTCATATCCTGCCCTGTACTTCTCAGTTGTGTTAATTTTCGAATTCCGCGTAAGTTAACCAGAGAGAACAGACCGTTTCATGTACCCGCCTGCTTCTTCGAACACTCTACCGTTCACAGAATACAAAGTCTTTATAATATTAATTTTCTTGATCTTGACGTTTTTCATAGTCCACAATCATTGTTTTTATCCGAGCTCTGCACTGTTTTGACATGATATGGCACAATGTACAAAGTCTTCCCTTCTCCGTCTTTCCGCATAGTTGTATATGTGCAATCTAATTTTTTATTCCCCTTCAATATTTCTCATATTGTCTTATTTTACTCCTCCCCTTTTGCGTTCATTTCTCTTTGCCTACGTGTTTTTGCTCTTTTTATTTCTGAAGACTGTCTGTATTGTATTGTTTATTTTTATTGATTTTTTTTTTGCGTGCGCCTGCACAAAGACCTCACGGTTGTTCCTGGGCACGTTAAATAAATGATTGATTGATTGATTGATTGATTACTTCTTCTTAGTCATTAGTTCCAACAACTGGCAAAAACATCTTACGTTCACATTTGTGGACATGGCGGCACAAGGGTACACATATGAAGTTTTTAATAGTGTCATCGTTTCTGAGCTCCAGTTACTCAATGGCTCTCGAAAGACGTAGCGAAGCCGTTTTTCTGTAGTAAGCAGCAGTCTCTACGTCAGCGCGCCCTGAGTAACGGCTAAATTCTACGAGACATTACGCAGCTGCGCTCGTTGTTTTCTTTTTCGTCCTAAAACATCTGCTGCGGCGGTTTCGAGGACATACTGCTGCAAACAGCTGCGTGATGGCCGGGACGGAGTCACCACCACCGTGAGAAAGTTTCTTCCATTCCATTCAATACCAAGGTCTTGCATTCCAGATCTTTTTGCCGATGTTTTCCTCGTACAGGCCCCTCGACATGTCCCGACTTGTCGGTAGCCCAGCTCCTGTACAGTTGAGCAAGACGTTTGGATTTTTAGTTTGTTTTTATTTTCCGGATTCATTAGGCTAGGAATTTTTATGACAGTCGTGTAAGTCAGCAAGAAATTGTTACAATTGCGGCGCGACCTTGGTTGAAGTAAATGTAATTCATTTCACCAAATCTAAAAATCAACGTTCTGTCGACAGTCAATGGATTCTTTAATTACAAGGCAATTTGCTGCATTCACGATAAAATAACAAATCCATGCAAGCTCGAAATAATAGCACAAAAGAATAAAAAATTCGCGAAAAAGCCACAGGGTCCCTTATACATTTGCATAAGACGACTGGAAGGTGAGAGCCATGTTTTCTCCTTCTTTTTTATTGTGATTTATCTTTTTTTTTCTTTTTCTTCTAAGTAGATTGTAATGATTTCCCCCCCCCCCTTCCGCCCTATCCCGGTGCTTTTTGCACCTTACGTGCAAATTAGCACTTCCCCTGGCAATCGGCCCACCTTTGACCAAGCGACCATGATGTCATATGATGGCGTCATCACGCGACGATGTCATCTGAGGTTACAGTGACGTCATGCTTACGTAAAAAAATTTGGCACTCTGTGATGAAGTGATAATTTTTTCATGTTTTCTGACGACGACGATGGTCACTTTTCGCGCTTGATGAGGTATATAAAAATGCGTTCTTCAGTAAAATACGGTTCTATAACTTCGCGGCTATTTCCTGATATATTTAAGAGACTTTGTGTTGAAGAGGGTGGGCTCAGCGGCCGCAAGGCTGCCCTCTATTTTTTTTGCTTCCACCTCAAGCCACAAACCCCAGAAAAAAATCAAGTCATATAAAATTCGGGCTACTCCATCACATCGCCGAGCAAGCACACGACATCACATTTCAGTGGACCCGAAGTAACTATGGCGTATTGGGCAACGAACGTGCTTACGCAGCTTAAGACGTATTGTGTGTTTGTATCCATTCTTGGACAGCGCAGAACAAGGCAACACACGGTAGAGAACACTGGAAAAGCGCTGGTCTAACACATGCGCTTGCCCTGTGTTTTCTCTCGTGTGGTCGCTTTTTGTGCGCTGCCCAAGAGTGGATATGTTACAACCACCCTCAGTTCGGTTATGCTACAGTGTGCTTGCATATTCTTAGGTTATGGGTTACTCTCGTTTCTGCATATGCGCTGCCACAATCTATTATGGAGCTGCGCGAACTGCACATAGTGAGCGTGTGCAAGAATGAATTACATTCTGAAACTAAGTACAGCATTGAAAATTTATGTGCTTCCAAATGCTGCCGTACACTATAACAAAAAAAAGATAACCTGTCACACTTTCTGACGAGTCTTGACTCGCCACTTGTTTAACCGCTTTTTAAAGGCACACGTTGCCTCCCTTTCGATGATCAATATATATCTTCGTAGAGTCATGGCAGTCGCGACGCTGCAAAAGAGAGTTAACTTGTACCTTTCCAGAGAATTTAACACGCGGAAAGTAAACTTACCAAAAGTAGTAACAGGTAAACGTCCTTTTTTGTTTCCTGAGGGTGTAAGATACTTGCGGAACACAAGAAATTTGCAGAACCCACATTTGAATGGACCCTTCTCTTCAGTTTCGGACCCATCTGCTCTTTTTCGGCTCGAGACTACAATACTTTCCAGACTGTGGTTTTGTGCTGCTTTCACGCGGCAGCGCTCTGTTAGATACAGGATATTTTTTACAATCCTCGCCTTCTCTATTTTCTGGCGCATTGGCTGTTTGCCTCCGCCACTTCTTTTGTCTTTCTTTCTCCCTTACACTTTCCATCGTGTAGGATAGCAAATCCAAAGCCTAACTTCTGGTTAACCTCCAAAACTTTCCCTAAACATTTTTTAACTGTATCACGATTATTAAACTTCAAATAAACGCTACAAAATTGTCCTTGGTGATGTTCTTTGATTCTTTATCGGTAGCCTTCATACACTCACTTCATTTCCTTCAGCCAAATAACATTAATTTTTCACAAAATATGTATGCAATTGCACTCAACGAGAAAGCTGCAGGAATGGCGGAGCAGTAATTCGCCTGCCCTTCGGCGATGCTAGCGTTCACGTTCACGTTCACGATCATCATAGGCATCCATGGCGGTAAAGGAGATCTTCATTTGTGATGGAGTCACGCGCTCTCCCCTACTCCTTTCCCTCTCCTCTTTTCACTCCTCTTCCCCCTCCCGTCTTCACTTCCTTTTTCCACCCCCTTGCTCTACAGTACTACACTCAGCTTTGCCATGTATTACCCTTCCCCTCCTCCTTTCCATCCTCACTCTCACTTACCGTTTCCACCCCCTTGACATAATATACAGGGCTATGCTAAGCTTTACCCTCCCCCTCCTCCTATTCCTCCTCCTCACCTGTCACTTCCCTTTCCCTCCTCCTTGCTATACTACACTACACAAGGCTATGCTATCGTCATCGTTTCTCTTCCCCTCCTCCTCAGATCGCTCCTCCTCTCCCCCACTTCCCATTTCCGCCCCCTTGCTGTGCTGTACTTTACATGCATACGCTGTACATGGTTTTGCCTCCGAGACGCCATACATGGCTATGCTGTGCTTTACCCTATCCCATTCCCCTTTCCCCACGAACCCTCACATCACTCCTCCTCACCATGAATTCTCATTCCTGCCCTCTTGCTATACTATACTATACATGGCTACGCTCTACATGGCTATGGTGTACATGATTTTGCCCGCGTGACGCCAAGCGACGACGTGAGACGACAACAGACAGACATGAGATGACACATCAGAGCATAGGACAGCCCAGGCCCCTAAAGTGCTCCGCACTTAAACACTAACGTGAAACCTGTGGAGGGGCGAAGCATGGAACGTGCGCCGGTGTTTCCCACTGCAAAATCACTGCAAATGGGCAACGAGAGTCAGAAGAAAGATTAGACACAGAGACCCGCAGTCCGCTGTTAGTTAACGTGCACGCTGCGAATCTTTATTGCTCAACGATGGTGGCCGGTGAACGCTTCGCGGAGGCCGGTGAACGGTTGTGCAGCGCGAGCATTCGTTTTTTTTAAAAACGATAGTCTTTCTTGGGGAACTTAAACGCAGAAATTTTAGTCTGTCTTTCTGTCTTTCTGTTTGTCGGCACGTCCCTCGATTCAGCCACTCGGCCAAAGTTGAACCTAGTCAGGCGTTCACGATGACTGGCCCAAGGGCCAGCCATCGTGAACGCCTGACTAGGTTCATACTTGTGTACATTGTTGATCAAAAAGCAAACATTACGCATATCTGACGCGCAACATCACTAGTAAGTATTAGGTGGTGTGTTCCTTTAATAGAAAATACATAGATACGTAATTCTAGAGACCCTAGTTTCTTAAGCTGCGCTGAAAATGCGACTGCGCCGAAACTTGGCTCCCTCCGTGCCCTCTGCACGAGCTCATTGTTGTGTTTCGGTTTCGGTTCAGTATTGCAATGTACGAATGCCATGGGGCGCCGCTCTGGCATTCCTGCTTTACCCAGGTGACGTGAATATAAAAGAGTGTGTGGAGAGTACTCGTTGAGTGTGGACGTTTCTTCTGCTTCGGCGCTTCGCGCCAAACCACGTGTTCGGGCTGGCTGGCGTCCCCGCCGGTCGCGTTGGTCACCGCCGGTCTTCGCCTGCTGCTGCGCCGGGACTACCAGCCCGCAACACAGCATTCACGTTTCCAGACGTATTGCCAGATGGCGTTCATATCTCACGCAGCGCCTCTTCTATCGTCTTTAGACGACATTTGCAGCGAAGCACGCAAATACGCGGCCAATTTTTTTTTTTTTTTCAATCAAGAAACTCGCTAGCAGACGCTGCCCGCGTCGGCGTTGTCTCTCGCGGGCGAGGGCGCGTTCTCGTTTCTTGCGAGCTGGTAGTTCAGGGTTCATCGCAAAAAATAGAGTTTCTATATTCAACGCGCGCCGTTTGCTCTCTCTATTCCTGGTTAACCTCCCTGTCTTTCCTCTACCTTTCTCTCTCTCTCTGTAGGGTACTAATTGCGACGTCAATTGAAATAATTCAAGTGTACGTAAGATCACCCTTTCCGTCGGTGTGATCGAAGGTAATTCGAAGGTTGTTGGTTCTCATCCGAACGACAAAAGGGATAATTTTTCGTTTCCAGACGTTTCCAGACGTATTGCCAGATGGCGTTCATATCTCACGCAGCGCCTCTTCTATCGTCTTTAGACGACATTTGCAGCGAAGCACGCAAATACGCGGCCAATTTTTTTTTTTTTTTCAATCAAGAAACTCGCTAGCAGACGCTGCCCGCGTCGGCGTTGTCTCTCGTGGGCAAGGGCGCGTTCTCGTTTCTTGCGAGCTGGTAGTTCAGGGTTCATCGCAAAAAATAGAGTTTCTATATTCAACGCGCGCCGTTTGCTCTCTCTATTCCTGGTTAACCTCCCTGTCTTTCCTCTACCTTTCTCTCTCTCTCTCTCTCTCTGTAGGGTACTAATTGCGACGTCAATTGAAATAATTCAAGTGTACGTAAGATCACCCTTTCCGTCGGTGTGATCGAAGGTAATTCGAAGTTTGTTGGTTCTCATCCGAACGACAAAAGGGATAATTTTTCGTCCACTTCAGTTGATTTCGATTTACGTCCCAATCAGTACAGTAAAGGTAGACAACAGTTAACGTCCTCTATGCTTTCCCTGCCGTAATTGTCTACTCGATTCATTTGCAAGAACGGTAGTGGCTTCGTGATAAATAGATGATAAATAGATGAGGCGCAGTGTCTGAGCGCGGCATGAACCATGACATGTTTTCTCATTTCACGCGATATCTGGGACGGGCACAGGCGACGGCGGCAGCGGAGGACATCAGCCCCTAAAATCGGTTGTTGGAGCGGCCACACGAAAGTTGACAGGGTGTAAATAGCGTTCGAAAACGACGTGAGTCTGGACGAACGCAGATCACTCAACGTTGGACAGCCGCACAGACGGTTTTACGCAAGACATACGGGCGCCGCCACTTTGGGCTGACGAACGTTTTCTTACTTTTGCATCTCGTGACGTCACTTGATGAGGTTAGGAAACGTCGAATGCCCCAACCCAACCGTTTTCGCTTGTGTACGTCCACCGTTGCACCGTTCGTTCAGTTGTTACTAATAATTGTTGGGGTTTAACGTCCGAAAACCACGATATGTTATGAGGGACGCCGTAGTGGAGGGCTTCGGAAAGTAGACCACCTGGGGTTCTTTAGCATGCACCTAATTCTAGGTACACGGGTCTCGAGCATTTTCGCCTCCTCCGAAAATGTGGCCGCCGCGGGCGGGATTCGATCCCACGACCTGCGCGTCAGCACTCGAGCATCATAACCACTAGACCACCGTGGCGGGTGTTCGTTCAGTTGTTCGATATACAAAAACTGCGAGGTAAACAGCCTAATATGGCGTCACCGAAACCCATGCGTAAAATAGTCTATGCGAAGGCACCGAAGCTGCGCCTCCCGCAGCACTACACTGCGGACGTTCGGCGCCCTACCGCTAGAGATCAGACGCGGTAGAAGGTCACAGCTTGTACACTGACTCGCGATCGCGAATTGACGTCGTTGTCACCGTCGTCATCTTCGTGTCGCCCTCCGCCAAAGCAGCCGACGGCGCGCGTCCTTCCCCTTCATTTCGTCAGCTGCTGCGCGCGTCACGTCTCCACCAATCGCCGACCGTGGGAACGGGAGCCTAATCGAACTTCTCTCGCGTGTCTCTTATCGGTCGGCGCGTAAACAGTGGCTCCTGGCAGCGTCTCATCTGTCCACCTCCCCCGTTCTCTCTTCTGATCGTGTGGGTATGTGGCCTGCATTGCAATTGTGTGTATAGTGTATATATATACATCATCGGGCAAGGCTGACTGTGACAGCCCGCGCTGAACGAGGGGATAATGTGCCTGTTTCCAGCCGACGGCTTTCCTGTGAAGTGGCGGCGGCGGCTGCCCTATATCGGCGCAGGTGTTTCCACTGCTTGCGCCTCGCTCGCTTTCGCTCTCCACATGATCTAGAGTTGGCGGCGGTTTATAATCGTTCGTTTCTTCATTTAGGCTTACATGATAAAGATTGTGTAAGCCGCTTTAGCGTGCACTTAATTAAACGTGCTGCGACATATGACGGAGAGGCAGTGAAGGATGCTTAGGCCAAACGTATTAATTTAATTACATCACTTTCTCGGTTCCTTACATGCGCGAATGCAGGAAGAAAAAAAAGCACAAATAAAATAAAAAGAAAATAGTGTCTGCATCTGTTTGCTTTTGTGAAATAGAAAATCTTCCTTTTCTGCCCCTTAAAGGGCCTTCCTTAGAAGACGAAGTCACTAAGTCAGTACAGGTTCATTAATTTATTCGTTCATTTTCGCACTTTTTTTCTTTCTTTCGAGTGATGTATGAACTATGGGCTTCAAAGCTCACCTTTCGAAGTTGAGACCGGAGATCAGCTTTCCTAGACATTAGTCCATATGAGTTGTACTGGGCAAACCCTTGCTACATGCCTCATATTTGCTGATAAAGGAAGCCGAGCCCAGTAAAGATTTTTTATGATGTAAGAACCATCCGTTCGCGTAAAACAGAATAAATGTTTATTTTTTCGGCGCGGAAGTGTGTTTTTTGTTTTTGTTTTTTGATAAAGTTATGGCGAGAGGAAGGCAAAGAGCCGAGAAGAATGAAATGAACACATAATCTTGCCGCCCGCTTCTTGACCCATCCCCCTTTGTGGATGAGCGCCATCAGAAAGAGGACATCATCACCCCCACCTCGATTGCCACGGTGCTCATTTCATAAGTCTTGTGTCTTTGTTCTCTTTTCGAGCAGCGTTACTTTACAGTAATTATGTCTCTTTACCAAGAAACTTAAGCATCAGTATCACAAAAACAAATTTAGCTTTTCGGGAATTACATTTTTTTTTACTTCGAATTACAAATTTTATTCCTGGTATCTGAAGTAGGGTGTTTGCTTGACAGCGCTTTTGCTGTGTGCGTGTAAACAAAAAAGCAACAAAAAACATGAGGAAGGATTCATGAATCTGCACTTATGAAGAAATGTAGTTTTTCATAATAACAATAATATCTGGGGTTTAACGCCCCAATTCCACGATATCATTATGAGAGACGCCGTAGTGGAGGGCTCCGGAAATTTCGACCACCTGAGGTTTTTTAACATGCACCTATATCTAAGTACACGGGCCTTAAACATTTTCGCCTCCATCTAAAATGCAGCCGCCGCGGCCGGGATTCGATCGCGCGACCTTCGGGTCAGCAGTCGAGTGCCATAACCACTAGACCACCGTGGCGGGGCTGTACTTTTTCATATCTGAATGATGCTGCTATGTGATTCGATAGTTTAAATCAAGAAGAAGAAATAGATATGGACCGGGCACGTAGCACGTAGGCAGGATAACCAGTGGTCATTAAGGGTAACTGACTGTGTTCACCCCTTCAACAAGTAAACTTCTACAAGTACCTCGGCGTGACACTTACTCCTAACTTATCTTGGAATCTCCATATTGATAATATTTGTTCATCTGCCTTTCGCAAACTATGTCTCCTTAAACATAAACTTAAGACTGCTCCCACAAATGTTAAACTGCTCTGCTACATTGCCCTTGTGCGACCAAGACTGGAGTACGCTGCAAAGTATGGGACCCTTACACTAAGCGTAATATTAACTCTCTCGAACGTATTCAAAGCAAGGCTGTTAGATTTATATTTAACAAATTTTCCCCGTTGGACTCACCCTCAGATTTAATGCAAACCAATGACATTCTTTTGTTAGAGGCACGGAGGCAAAAAGCTAGAGTACAATTTCTTTATCAACTTTGGAACAAAAAACTAGCTCTAGATCCATCCCCGTATTTGATGCTCCTAACTAGCAGGCCCACCCGACACCACCACCCAAACGCCTTAACCCCATATTTTTCCTCGCACTGACCTATTTAGATTTTCATATTTTTCGAGAACCATTAGTGAATGGAACTGCCTTACCGATACATGCGGTCAAACTGCAAAATAACGTTCTTCACCCTTTATTGTTGTGTCATTGCTACTTTTTTTTGTATTTGTATTTGTGTCTGTATTAACCACCCTGCATGGACCATGAGTCCGCAGTAATGAATAAATAAGCAGACTAATTAATTAATTGATTGATAATTAATAATTAATTAATTAATAATTAAAAACTTAAGATACAAGATCACATCGCTGCATCACCGTGCGAAACAAATGTTAGCTGAACTCAGCTTCTCAAGCTGATACTGCTGCCACTAAGTCACCTGCGTAAAACTAAAGGCAGTTGGTTGGTTGGTCAAACTTTATTAAACTGACCTCAGAGACGCGACTAGCGCGCAGTGGGCTCCTCCCATGTTGGGACGGCCAGGCTATAAGCCTGACAGCCGCATCGTGAGCTCTCTGGACGGCCCATAGACGATCCCCGTTGTTCGAGCTTCTGATGGCGGAGAACCACTTGGCTTGGTTGTCTTGATCGCTGCCCAGTAATGAGGGGCATCGCTAGAGCATGTGCTAGAAATTAGCTACTTCCCGGCAACGGGGGCACAAGCTGCTAGCCTAAGTACCCGGATAAATTTTACAGCGAAAGCTGTTATGAGATCATTTCACCGGCCGTTTTTGGCGCCGTAGTTGTCCGCCGCCGCCGCCGCCGCCGCCGGTGTCCGTAACCAGTATCGCTCGAAATAAGAAAAAAACTAAATAAGAAAAAAATTCCAGGATGGAACGAGGTTCGAACCTGGGCCCTCTGCGTGGGAGCCCGGTATTCAACCTCTGAGCCATGCCGGTGCTTGAAACTGCTTTGCAAACAGGTCCTATACAGGCTTCATGTCGGGAAGGAACCACATTAGCATATGCAATATAGCGTGGTAGAAGAGCAAAATAAGCACCAAGCGTCGCACAACGCGAATTCTGTAACCAGGCGTCACACAATGCGAATTGCGCAAGAGTAGGTTGTTGAATGCTTCCAACCCATTACAAAGGGCTCTGCCATAATTCTTCATCGTCATCAGGCACAGCATCAACAAAGTGCGCATAATGCCTTACATGCGTTTAGCAGGTACCATGGCTCTCCGTAAAATGACGAAAAATGGCACCGTGCCTGCTGCCCTACTTCTCAAAAATTACAATTATTCAGAGCGTAGTGGGTTGCTCGCAAGTGCACTTGTATTGGTTGCCAAGGAAGCCCATAAGCGCATGATCCATTTCCTCGGGGTCTCAGTAAAATTACAATGATTTATAGCGTAGTGGGTTCCTCGCAAGTGCACTTGTATTGGTTGCCAAGGAAGCCCACAAGCGCATGATCCATTTCCTCGGGGTCTCAGTAAAGTTCTTCGCCCCCCCCCCCGTCTCTCTCCCACGTCAACGTACGCTATACAGCATGACGGGAGAGGGAAATAGCGAGCGGGCGTCACCCAATGCAAATTACATAACTGGTGGGCCGTTTAAAGCTTCCAACCCACTACAAAGGGCTGAGCCATAATTCTTCATCGTCATCAGTCGTCGCGTCAACAAAGTGCGCATAATGCCTTACAGACGCGTAGCTGGTGCTTCGCTTCTCCGCAGAATGACGAATAATGGCTTATTAGGTGCTTCCCAACTTCACAAAAATTGTGATTTATGGCGTAGTGGGTACCTTTCTAGTGTACTTGTATTGTAGCCCCAAGAGAGCTTACAACGCCGCTCTTCCAGCTTTCGCTGTGACTGTGCTGCGGTTTCAGCGCAGGCCTGGCGTTTTTGTGAAACAAAGCCAAATTTGGGTACGAACCCGTCTGTTAGAGTCGAAGTGTCATTGCCTGGGCTCTCTGTAACTTTCTGTGAGGAGGGGGCTAGATCCTCCTGCCAACGTAGAAGTGCTGCGAATTTTTATTGTACGTGGTTGGCAGTTCTCTATTGTCCAGCGTCATGAGCTGGAGAGAACCTCCGTAGGCGCGGAACGTCGGACCTCGCGCCCTGGAGTTGGCCCTCTCGTTGAGGTTGCTGCGGCCACAGTCAAAATGGCCCATGTGAGCAGGAAACCACGTTAAGATTTGACTATAAATGTCTTTGTCACCGAGGATGCAGAGTGCTTCCTTGGAGATGGCGCCGACGGCATAGGCTCGGACGGCTGCCCAGCGGTCACTGAATACGCTCGCACGCTTCTCGTCGAGAAAGGCGGTTGTGCTGGCCACCTGCTCAGCAGCGCTCGAGGAGGAACATCAGATTGATGTGGTGTTGATGACCGAACCAGCCTGGTCGACTGAGACCACCCCATATCTGTTGCTGTCCACGTACTGGACCGCGTCGACAAAGCAGCTCCCCCTCAGGGGCCTCTGCTACTCTGCGGAGGTTCGCGACCGCCCTGGTCCGTCTTCTTCCAACGTTTCGCTGCGCGTGCATATTACGAGGAATGGGGGAAACGATGATTTGTTCGCGTTGGTTTCTTGAAAGGCACTGGTAATTGTGGTCCACCATGGTGGCCGAGATACCCATGTCCGTTAGGAGTCACCTCTCAACCTTCGTGCCTGAGAGTCTGATGACCTGTGCCCTTTCCTGTGCTTCCGCAATTTCCTCAAGCGTATTGTGCATTCCCAGCTGGAGGAGCCTTTCCGTTTGCGTGTAGGTCGGGAGCCCAAGAGCGCTCTTGATGCCCCCCTCCCCCCCGTATCATGGCGGTCCCGCTCAGCCCTCTGCCAGACATGCATGGCCGCGACGTACGTAAAGTGGCACAGTAGAAACGCGTGGATGAGCCTGACCAGGTTGTCTTCTACATGACCACCGCGCTTGTTGGCGACCCTCCTGATAAGGCCTATGGTGCTGTCCGTCTTTTTCGCGAGTCGGAGTATCGTTTGACTATTGGTGCCCGATGAATCCACGACCATTCTGAGGATGCGGATGGGCGCGACCCTAGCGATTGGGTCCCCACTCTTTCTGCGAAGGTTTATGTCGCTCTCTGCCAGGGGTTTCCAGTCTCTTGGCTTGCGCCCTCGCCTGCTGGGTCTATACAAAAGCAACTCCGACTTACTCGGTGAACACCTCAGGCCCCTGTCCTCTAGAAAGGACTCTGTGTAGTCGATGGCTTCTTGGAGGGCAGATTCAACGTGCCCGTCGCTGCCTCCGGCACACCAGGTAGTTATGTCGTCCCCGTATACATTATGTCCGATGCCTTGAATCTTGCCAAGACCCTCCGATAGACCAACCATGGCGATATTGAACAAGAGCGGCAAAATGACGGATCCTTGTGGGGTGCCCCTGTTACTCAGAATTCCATCTTGTCCGTTTCGATCTCGGAGGCCTTCAGCAGAGTACTGCGTCCCTCGAGGAAAAATCTAACGAAAGAGTGAAAGACCACGCCCAGGCTGAGGTTCGAGATTGCATCGAGAATGAACGAGTGATGTATATTATCAAAGGCCTTCTTGAGGTCCAGACCGAGAATGGCCCTCGTGTCTCAGGTATTACTGTCTAATATATCAGTCTTGATGGGCCTCATAGCGTCCTGTGCTGAGAGACCCGGCCTTAGTCCCACCATGTTGTGAGAGAAGAGGTCGTTTTATTCGATGAATCCTGAGATTTTGTTGTGGATGACGGGCTCTGCCACCTTCCCCGTACACGCCGTAAGGGAGATGGGCCGTAGGTCGTCTAAGATCGGCGGCTTGCCGGGTTTAGTAATGAGGATGACCCGCGCAATCTTCCACTGCTCCGGGACCGCATCTTTCTTCCATATGCGGTTGATTTCGTCCGCGAGGAACTCGACCGACTCGTCCTCGAGGTTTCTGAGAGCCTTTTTGTTACACCATCCGGGCACGGCGCGGGTCTACCATTGAGGCCGTGCAGAGCTCTCCGGATCTCCTCGGTGTATAATGGTTCGTCGAGTAGAGTTTGGCCTCCCACGGTATTCGGGATAGGCGCCACCGTCGCTCGTTTTCAACTGCAGGTACCTTTTGGCAAGATGATCCACGACTTCTTCCTCCGTCGGCGACCTCCTGGCTTCGTGGAGTGTTTTAGCCAGCACTCTTCTCTGATTGGGTTTGGTTCCGGTCTCGTAGAGGAGGTGTTTCAGGAGTTTCCACTCGCCCCGCGTCATCATTTGACCGTCGATCGAATTACAGATGTCGTCCCACTGCTGTCTGGATAGCATTCGGCAGTGTTCCTAAATCACCTTGTGGATTTCGGCAATCTTCTTCCTCAGCTTGCGATTGAGGCATTGACATTATTTCATGTTTCCGCCAGAGTTTTCTAGTGACAATAGGCGATGACCTCTGATCGTCCTTATTGGTGGAGCAGAATCACGTGGTGGCGCTCGCGTCGTCTCGACAGACAAGCGCGCGAACGTCAACGCCCAGCCAATCTTTTTTTTCCTCGCTTTTTTTTTTAGTTGTGTCAGTGCCGTGACACTTGGCACTTAACCACTGGCCTGTGCCGCGTACTACAATGTGTGCGGCGTCTTTCGCACACATTCTGATGCTGCTGTAGTGTCATTATCGACGCTTCTCTTGCGTGGTGCTTCGTTACGAAGTCTGAAGACTACGAGAATGGGGGGTTGCTTTGAGTCTCGTGGCTTTCACACATCGGTGATTTGAAGGATCTCATGGATGTAAGTTTGACTTACATGCAGGGACCACTGGTACCGATACTGGATCTAACAGAACAACCACTTACCTAACAGATGCTATATTGGCGTACGTCACTCTTTTTTTTTATTCAAAGAGTTTTTAAGATCATAACTTGATTGTTAGCACAAGTTATTTCTTAGCTGTCTTTCTTTGCCATCTCATACATTACCCATGCCTCTATATTGTGTTTTTTTCCCGTCTGCTTACTGCAGTAAGTCTTTAGCGTGCTGCCAAGATAAGCTTTCTGCTTTGTACTTACTTTTAACTATCGCGCGTCATTTCTGCAACTGTTTAAATGGTTATATTCCACTTAACTTTGCTCTTATGTAAAGGCGATATTGAGAATAAATATATAATAATCCGGGCGCGCCTGGAGAATACAGTAACAAAATATCTGCTTCTTAATAATTAAAATAGCGAAATTGAGTTTTGCATTATAATAACATAAGTTGTTAGGAGCAATCTTAAATATGCCACCAAAGGTATTCGAGAGACATTTTCATACTAAATGCTTCGTTTATCTCATGAGCGCACCAACGAGCCGTTTTAAGCTATTTTCCATAGGCACTGAATTTCATTGCCGCAGATATTAGGAGTCACCCGCCGCGTGGTCTACTGGTTATGGTGCTTGAGTGCTGACCCGAAGGTTGCGGCAGCCGCATTTCGATGGAGGGAAAATGCTAGAAGTCCGTGCGCTTATATTTAGGTTTTAGAACCCCAGGTGGTCGAAATTTCCGGAGCCCTCCATTACGGCGTCTCTCATTATCATATCGTGGTTTTGGGACGTCAAAGGCGGCAATTAATATTAGCTCTCGGAGGTGCCGCCTGTATTCTGTTTCTGTACTTATTCGCTGAGTTGGATACGGAGCCGCCTTTCTATTTTACTTAGATATACCTGTTTCCCTTCTTTTTGGCTTCCCTAAATTATTTTACTGTTGTACGAATCACCAGCTAATCGGAGCTATAAGTGGCAATAGTGTGAATAGCGGTGGTGTCCTGCGGTGAAACTGCACAATACGTCTTAAACGTTTCTGCGTTGCACATGTTCTTGGTTACGTACACCTGTCCGGGGATCCGTTATCGCGAAAACCGTAATACGATTGCGGGAAAGGTAGAACTCCACAGTCGTATTCGCACCATCGTGCGGAGGCTTCTTATTGAAGTTCTTGTGATTAGATGGCAAACTCCTAGCTCGTCGGCAGGCACAGGAGCGACTACCATCAATTACAAAAACGAAAAGCAAGAACAGCTATCAGCGAAGTGTATAAAGAGCTGTCATGTTAAGCAGCTTAAGCAACGCTTAAGTTGCTTCTGAATGAAACAGATATAACTTCAGCACAAAGTACAAAAATTTTGAGATACTAACAGACGCTTCATTCAAATGGAGCAAAAGTTGGTGGCAGTTAATAAATTTTCAAGCGATCTTTTTGTGAATAGCCGTTCAGTGCTACATTATAATATAGATATGTAATAGCAAATTTGCGAATGAGTCGTAGTATCTTAAGATGCAACTGAAATACAGCATATCGGATACAATCTTTGTTGGAGTATCTTGTATCTGTGTCTCAAATACTTCTTGCCTGAGTATCTTGTATCGTATCGCGATACAATTTCAAGGTATCTTTGCCCAGCCCGGGCTGCTACTAACTCGATGAAATACCTAGGTGTTGATCTTTCAAGCGACATATCGTGGGGCGACCATATAAATCACATAACTCACTCCACTAACCATGTCCTTGGATACATACGGCGTAACATTTCCATAGCGCCACCTTCCGTTAAACTACTCGCTTATACAACCATTGTCAGACCAAAACTTGAGTATGCATCTGCTGTCTTTGACCCCCACCAAACTAACCATATCAGAATTCTGGAGTCAGTCCAGAACCGACCAACCGGATTCATTGCTTCAGATTATTCCTGCAACTCCAGCGTCTTCGCCCTCAAATCCCAGTTAAAACTTTCTAACTAGCTCTTCGTTGTCGTATGGCACGTCTCTGTTTTTTTTCACAGATTCTTTTATACAACCCCACGTGACAACCAGCATGTCCGACCAGTCCTTCGATGTCATCACACAAGTCATCCAAACGCTGCGATTCCGCCACGTGCTCACACCACCTCATTTCGGCAGTCCTTTTTGCGCACCGCCCGAGACTGGAATGACCTTCCGGATGAAACCGCAGTCATATCCACGATTTTGCGCGCTTCAAAAATGCCATCCGGGAAGCAGACTCAGTCATATCCTAATCAATACCTCCATCGATACCGCCATTTTTATGTCGCCCACCCCTCATGTAAAGTTCCATACGGGACATTTGAGGATATAATAAATAAATAAACATGAAGGTGGAAGGATTTTTTGTCCGGCAAACAAGTCTTTCCTGAAAGCTTTCCTTTAAATACGTATGCTGGTGTGCCATCATAACACAAACGTTCGAGGCAAGTTCTTGTAGCTTTTGCCTTGTCCGTTACAGCTGCTAGCCGAGTAACAACGCTTTATTTTTGCAATCCACGGTTCCACTGTACGCCGTAACGGTGGTGACTTAAATTTAGGAATAAAAAAAAAAAAAAACTAAAGCACGCTTGATATACACCTACAAGTGTCTCACTTGTACCACTCTCACGGCAATGGCTTGCGGACTGTGATCACCTTAAATGTGAGCGTAGGAAAGAAAGCTGACATAATTTAATTATGTTTCTGTTGTCTGTGCGGTAAACTTCTCGCGTGAAGCCAGCGCGTGTGTTTATTGTCTCATGGTTGCTTATTCCTCACTCACACCTTCCACCGCTTAGGTCATCGAGGCGGGCTCCTAGTCGTCCTAGCATGTCCACTGAGCGCCCACGAATCGGTCCATAGCTGGGGGACCACGCCAAGCCGAAAAAGCCGGGGCGATTCATTTTGCCCGCGTATAGCCGGCTTGGGAGGCGCGCACAGTGATCACATAAGGGGGCGGGCTGGGCGCGCAAATTACGGGGGCGCTGAACGGAGGTGTCTCACACCCACGTCTACTCGCTCCTTGAAATGATGTCTAACGTCGCACGCTACGGCCACAACAGCAACAACAACGAGAAATAGAAAAACAAAGCGAAAAGGGAAATAGAGAACGCCCTGCATCTTTGAGGGGATTTTCTTGACCGCTGCCACCGACGTTCGCCCTTCTTTTCGGGTCCCGGGCCTACGCGCGCTGCCTCCATGTATATGAATGTCTGTATGGTTTTGAGGGAACACGGCACTTTGCTCGGACGGAACGAGGAAGTTGGAAGTGCGGTGGAACGTTCCAAACGAGAGTCCTTGGTAAAAGCAATAAGGCGTCCAAGCACGCGGACACAATAGGAGATCATAAAAATAGTTTCGGAGTTTCACGTCCCATAACCTCGATATGATTATGATGAACGCCGTAGTGGAGGACTCCGGAAATTTTGGCTATGTGGTCTGCTTTAACGTGCACCTAAATCTAAGTACACGGGTCACGAGAATTTCGCCTCTATCTAAATGGGGCTGCCGCGGCCGGGATTCGATTCCGGGACCTTCGGGCCAGCAGCCGAGCACCATAATTACTGGGCCACCGTGGGGGTAATTTAAGTTTATTTCACGAGAAAAATCTGCATGACCTTCATGCCCAGGCAGCTTGGCCGAATACCCTAATGTGGCGACATACGACGCTTACGGTGCAACTATACTTCGAAGGAAACTCTCAGATCACGTTACGGTGTGGCGCAGAAGTAGTGAACTCGACTTGTGGAATTGTGGGAATGCCAGGTTGTGTTTACAACGAACGCTGGTAATCGTTTTAAGAACAGGGTTACGGGAAGAACCGCATCAAACATTTCACGCAGCTTAAAAAGAGGTACTAAATAAATCAGGCTACACTAGGTCCGCACTTTCAGCACGAAAGAGTTTGGCCCATAGCTTACCTCGCTTTACATATACCGTACCATAGATGTAAATAACGTTTCTTTTATGCTGTTTATATTAGCATAGTTATCGTAAGTAAAACATTGACGCACAATGTGTCCGAAGCATAATGGCATGGTTTAGTTATGCACGGCCCCGCACGCACAATGACGAGACAACTACAAGATCGGATCACAAGAAGGATCGTCCTACTTAGCCGACAACTATGAAAAAAGCAAAATACCATCTCGAATTCCACTCCAATGCAACCAACGATATTGAAACTCAAAAATGGGCACAACAATAACCTCTTCCTAGTCTATTTCTTTGATTCAGCACTTCTGACCGGAAACTTGACGCAGTGCACCAGGCGCATTTTCCATTTTGTCAAGCTGGGTCTATCTGAAGTGTCCAGAAGCTAGCGTTACAGTTCCTCCAACTTCGCAATATCAAACTTTTCTCAGAATATACAGGTCGAACGAAACATAAGCCGCGGAATAACACGTGAGGGTGGGGTCAAACACCCGGCCTAATTATCAACGCTCCTCCTCATTCCGCGTTATACGCGGATTCTCCGGGACCGAGTTCGGCGAGCTCTCTTTCTGCAGGCGTTGTTTTGCCATTCGCTGACGGCGTTCGTATCGACATTCCCAGCGTATGGATTGGCTGAAGTAACCAATAATTAACACGTAAGAGACTTTTGCAAACTAACGCCCAGTTTCTTTCCCCAAGCAACTCGGTCACCTTTCTTCTTTTGGTTGGAGAGCGTGCCTTGTTTTTAAAGCTCTTACGCTACCTGCAACGAACGAGTTACCAGCCAGCACCAGACAGTTTTACTGCCGGCTGGACTACCATGTGTCATTAGAAGCTACCCACACGAACAGGATTTATAGTTTTCCAGCCAGGCCAACGGCGTCATAATGCGAGAAATACTTCATGCCTATCTGCTTATTTACCAACCGCCATTCGACGCCGCTGCCGTGGCTTTCTTTTTGCGCCGTTCACTCTGAAATCCAAAGAGCCAGTAGCGTTCTGTTCATACAGTAACATCCACGACCGGTAGAAGAGTGCCGCGTGCTGCGGGGCGGCTTTCGTCTGTGACTTGAGGCCCTTGCCGTATCGCTGACGCGATCGCAGCACCCATAATGATCACCTCTAGGTGCGTATCAACACGCCCCAGATGAAATGCAGCGCTCGTACACCTCGAGCGCGCCAAACAACCCTGGCGTCCCACGCTAAACGCCGCGATATTAGGCAAAGTGCGAGAACGGGCCATCGCGAGCCAGTACAACAAATCACGTTCTGCAGTTGCACCGACTTAGTACGGGACTAATTATAGGACAGCCAACTCCAGGCAGCATCTTGCACGTCCATATTCGGGTGTCAAAAGACGCCGCGCTCGCGTACGTATACAAGGATGCGTCTTTCTTCCGCGGGTCGATTAGCGATGCCTCTCTCGTGTCGTGCCGGCAAACCATGTGTACCGCCTCCGCTCGTGCGCGACTTGTATGCCGTGAGTATACGCGCAGCGGCGCTCGAATTTGTGTTGTCCAACGGCCGCTCCCATCGACCAGGAGGCGGCAGTTCTGCGTAAGCGTCGCGTCCCTGCTGGTGCCACTGACCGACGGCTATTGGCACGTGGGCGAGCACGGCGGCGAGGGAACCGCGCGGTCGCTCCGCCGTCTATGAAGGATGCCAGAGAGCACGCCAACGCCTCTGTGTAGAAGCCTGAGTAGCCCCTGTTCGCCGAGTGGGTGTCCCACTCCCATGTGGCCGGTGTGTACCTACACACGGGGTGCTTGACCGGGTCCCGACCTGATGGCGGGTGCGTGGAGCCGGCGTCGCCTACTCGTCCAGCTGGCCAGAAGCCAGGACTAGTTAATAGAAGATTCGGCCCCCGTTCGGCGGTCGACATCTTTGTGATATATCCATTGACGGATGGCGTACTCCTGTTGGCAGCACGAGCGATGCGCAGCCGGGAAGATGAAAGAATTGTGTTGGCTTATATGCATTCGTTATGATACTCAATTGACGGGACGGACACTCGCTAAGGCCAGTGACGAAGCTCGAAATGGAATAGCATCAATGCTATTCCATTTCGTGCAGTGGGATTGTTACGTTACTCAGTTCAGTAATGCATACACTGCGCTCGACGTCCCATGCATGGGCTCACGAAGTACGCTATTGAGCCTATAATAATGAAAAATCCTCCACTTAACTTCAAGTGCGCAAAGTTTTTGGAGACGGGTCATTTTTGGATAGTTTAGGAGAAGTGCTAAGAAAACAGCGAATAATCTTTTTGAAGCGGCTCAATAGCTACTTATATCAATGCACTTTCATGTTCAAGGAAATAGTCATCCGTTACCTTACACACATCTTCGCCAAATCGTGCATGCATAAGAGAACGCGAGCATTTGCGGGTCAGTTACGCCTTTATACAAAGTATACCTCACCAATGAGGTACAGTACCACCAATTGTATTGCAACACTGGGGCCCGTATTCACCAAAGCGACGCACGATAAAAGGTTCCTTAAGAGAATAAATCAGCCAATGACGATACGGGCCATTCATTAGTGAAGCCGACTAACCAATTGGAAAGTTCACTTACGAAGAAGTTTTCTGAATTTGTCCCCAGTAGTAGTTCCGCTTTCCTTCAGCTAGACACATCAACAGAGTCGGACGTTTGCCGTAATCAGCCATGCGTTGTAATAGAGACTTCTGCGTAATATATCGCAAGTAATTTATTACTTGTATAAAATTACATTTTTCTGTATTTTTGGAATTCATAGCGATCACCTTTTTAACTTGTTAATTGGCGCCGTACAGAGGCCACCGTTTTCTGCAATTGGTTATGTAATCATTTAGCTCAGGAAGAAATATATTGTCTTCTATCCGTGAGGATTGCTGTGCTTCGGTTACAGTGATGGTGGGAATTTAAAGTATGACAATCGACTACACTTAGCGAAACAAGTATAGACACAGTGCTCAACAAGTTAGAATGTAATGAAAAAATCCGAAAGTCGGCTTCAAAGTTATTTTAGCTCACGAACCTTGATATAACGTTCTGTCGCAAATTGTGAATGTCGTATTTTTACATTTATGCGACTTGGTTGGCATGAAAAAGTAGCTGGCCGTATTACATGGTCACTGAGGCCATCAGGGTACGTGATAGTGTAATACCTTGCAGCATACGATGATGATAATAATATTGAAAACTGCAACCGCACTTTGACATGCACAGACACTAGATGACACAAAGTCTGCGGTATTAAAAGAGGGCTATGTTGTGCGGGTATGACGATTAACAACGTGCGATAGGCCGAACCGAAGACCCGTGATAACAAACTTCGTGTTATTTTTTTATTGATTTGATAATAATAATTGCTGGGTTTTACGTCCCAAAACCATGATAGGATTATGAAAGCCGCCGTAATGGAGGGCTCCGAAAATTTCGACCACCTGGGGCTTCCTTGACGTGCACCCAAATATGAGGACGCGAGCCTCTGGCATTTTTCCTCCATCGAAATGCGGCCGCCCATGGCTGGGATTTTTAATTTTTTTTTTTTTTTTGGAAGCTGGGTCTTCACAGCTGGTTGACGGTATTTCAACTGTTGATAGTCATGGACCCGATACATTGGCAAGAAAAAAAATATCACCCTATCAAGCAAACCTGCTCGCTTTGCTGGCTATGCTTTTCTTTCTTTCTTTCTTTCTTTCTTTCTTTCTTTCTTTCTTTCTTTCTTTCTTTCTTTCTTTCTTTCTTTCTTTCTTTCTTTCTTTCTTTCTTTCTTTCTTTCTTTCTTTCTTTCTTTCTTTCTTTCTTTCTTTCTTTCTTTCTTTCTTTCTTTCTTTCTTCTTTACAATGCTCCCTCCTAACTGTTTCCTTCCTATGTGCCAGGAATCGCACCTTCATCCGCGCAACACTTCAGTTCCTACAAGCAACAACGACGGTCATGCATTCATATCCAGGCAAGAATAAAATGCGGCAACGTGAAATGACAAGTCACCTCGATAAAAAAAAATTGGCGAAGCTTGCACTCAGCGGCGCGAGTCGGCGAGCGGCACGATTCAGAGCACAAATCTGGTTGCTTCTAGGTTGTTTGTAGGCCTTGACTAGGTGATGAGGGTTGTTTCTAGGTTGCCTCTAGCTCGTTGCTATGCTTTAGCTAGGTGCTGCTGTGTTGTTTCTGTGTTTATTCTCACAGATCACAGTTAAATCACAGACAACCGCACACACGAAACGGATATCCAAACTCCAGAGACAGAAACTAGCGATCAAACGAAGCGTTCGCATCTCTCATAGATCTATTCTACGGGCAGGTCGTCGTTGACGTGTCTTTCGTCGCTTCGGGGTCTTCTAGCAGCCGCCGTTGCCTTTCCTTTTCCCTAGTGTTGCGCTAACTGTTGTCTTCTTCATTTTTTGTTGACCAGTGGTGAATAGTGAGATTTACCCAATTTCTGTTGCACATACCCATTATGGGGATGGTATTTTTCTGACAGGCCGCACAAATATACGGGGCACATACCCGTTTGTTGGGATAACTTTTGTCTTCTTCATTTTTAGTGGACCAGTGGTGAGTAGTGAGATTTACGCAATTTCTGTGGCAAATACCGGATAGGCCGCACAGGATGGGCCGCAAAAATTACGGCTGCCTTAAACAGCATCATTGTTAAAAATCAGATGTCCGTGTCAGAAACGGATGTTCGCCGACAAGCGTACGGTATGAAGAGCAATTATTAGAAAAACGACGCGTAAAAATACGCATATGTGACCAGCGCACCTTCGAGGTGTGCATTTCTTTGCGCTCGCGGGCACAAATTTTTATGCGCACGGCGCCATTGAATTCTGCGAGTTATAACAATTTCGCTTGAAAAAAAAAACAAACAAAGTGCCTTGCTTAAGCAGTGGGGAAACGGAGATGATGTACGACTACGTTGGTGCACTACGGTATTTGATGTACTATCTTGTATTCAAAGTAGGGCGTCAAACGAATGGAGCTTCTTCACGTGCTGGCACTACTACATGGCCGCTACAACAACGCCAACGCAGCACATTCACTGCTGCGGGTAACATGCTCCAATGTCACAAATACGTGGCCAAAACGCTACTTGCCTCCATGATAGAAACAAAGTAACCATTGAGCTGCGCTCATAGCGTTCACAGGATATTACAAACACAGCCGCACACATTTCTAGCGCTGTAGCATCGCGACATCTACGACGTCAGTTGACGGTCATCCACCTGCATTGACAACGTGAGAACAAGCCAGACACTTGCTGCAACAACCCTGTATTCTTTATATGCCCGTTTAACCTAACAGCGTATGCCGACACCACCAATCCCCCATCTTACGTGGACTGATAAAGAAATAACCCGAGCTCATATCACTTAATTTTTAGTCTAGTACCACGTAGTATCAAAGATAAGGATTATTGGTTAGAATGTGACTTGTTCTACGAGGCAGAGATAGGGAGAGGGAGGAATTATTGGCACAAGTTGCATGCATTTAAATTACCTATGCAGCACTGTGTAAGCGGCAGAAAGTGAGCGCTGATTGAGGGCAGGTGTTCTGTGGACGCATCAAACAAAATAAACAAACCAAGGCGCGGCGTTTCTATAGACAGCATGCAGTTCTAGCTGGACAAACGACCAGCTAGAGATATTAGTAGCAGAGCGGACGCGCCTTGTAACCGCTTCTGTAAATTACGGCGAAGAAGCGCTTAGAACGTTCTTCGTGACCTTCGGTCAAGAGGTCTGCAGGGAGGTGTCCCCGCGCCGGGGCGACCACAGGGAACAACATACACAGAAAAGTGCATTAACATTGGCGGCAAAGCCTCACAAGGTGATATTTTTTCCCACGCCTTCCAGATACAAGCAGTCGAGCTACAATCCAGTCGTTCTCATATGCATAGGAGCAGGTGGTTTTTAAGTATGTAATATAAAGAAAAAAAAGCGAAGCAACGACGTTGGTGTTTTTTGTATTCTTCTTTTGCTAGTAACTTAAAAAAAGGGAATGTTTGCAACTTTACATACAAGAATCAGTGAGAGTGACATGTTAAGCCGGAGCTTACGCTGTCAGACACAATGTTTCCTGCGATATCAGGGAAAGCATTCGCACTGGCATGTTAATTAGCTGCTTGGGATGCTAATTTATTGCTTCGTAATCGCTAGTTTCCCGCCAGCTTTTGTTTTACTTCATGCTCGACTGGATAATCCTTTTATAAGAAAATGTGTTCGAGGTCACAGAACTGATTCGGTGCCTAGGGGTGACATCCTTTGATGGGCTCTCGCGAAGCAAGTGTGTCGGTTTCTTTTTCTTTTTTTTTTAAGTGCGAATGCACTTTATAAGCGACCCTGAATCCGCCGTCCCATAGCAACGGCGCGAGGAAAGGAGAGGAGCGTCTGTAGCAACGGTGCAGCGACGTCACACCCCACGTGACTGCGCGCGCTCCGCCTCCTCACCGCGGTTTGCGCGGGCGCGCGCCGGCTCCGCACCGCTCTTCTAGGTGGCATTGGGTGCAGTGCTTCGCCGCTCCTTCTCTCGCCGTTCGCTCTCTCTCCTCCCTGCGCCCCACTCTTCCGTCCGCTGGCTGGGCGCCTCTCGAAATGTGTGCTCGAGACGCCGCTGTGAAACGCCAACGGCGACCACAAGGCTGAGATTATGGCCGTCAGGTACAATGACAACACAAACAGGTGCTGATGAATGTGTAAATAAATGGTTACGGTACAAATCCTCGTCTGGTCATTAATTTACGCCATTAAAATTACTGCGCCGTGTACTCTCGGCGCAAGAAATGCATTCGCTTTCCTCACGATTCCCTTCGGGGAGGTGGGGGCATTTTTTCATCTGATTGGCGTACGTTGTTGGAAACTTGGCTGAAGATAACTGGTGCGTCGTTTGTGGAAGCGCGTCCAGTTTTTGCTGGTTAGACTTTGTAAATTTCTATTTTTTTTTATCATCCCCGCATTGGGACTTCAAGAACCCCGCCTTTATGCGCCCGATGTAAATAAATAAATAAATAAAATTAATTGTTTAAATACGAATGGTGTTAGGTCACAGCTGTTGGCCAGATTGTACGGACCCTTTCACTAGAGCGAACCTCGTACCTTCTTTCGCGGTGTATTACTATAACGCGATCGATCACGAGCCTGAATCAAAATAGTGATATGTGCGCAGAAAAAAAAAAAAAAAACGAGGACATGCGCGTGTGTGTTGTCGTTCTTAATTGTTCCTTTCCCCCTCCCCTGCGCCTGTGTCATTATGATGGACTTATCTCTGACAGACTCGTATACAACATACTTCAATACAGAATTTAGAAAAAAAATTACTGAGAACTGTCCAGCAAAGTGAGTTGAATACAAAATACTCCGAAAAGGTATTTTGTTCACCTCATCATCGGGCCGCAGTCACTGAATGCAGTCCCGCAGAGGCCGCGGCAGCAAAGAAGGTTGAACCAAGAAGGGGGGCTTATCCTCAAAACCTTCTTTAGATGTGGTCGCCGCCTTCTTTGGCCTCATGTACTGGATGATACGTAGGCGGTTCGCTATGAATGAATCTGAAAACTCCGCTTCGCTTCCTTGCAGAACCTTCTTGAAATACTCGAACGTGTTGTTTTTGTCGGCTAGGTCGATGATGAACTCGGCCATGTCCTTATCGTTGATTCCTAAATGGTTGTCCAATTCTGTACAGATTTTTGGCACGAGCGACAAATACTCAAGTTTGGCGATTTCGTTCATCTTGGCGAGAAGGCAGGACGTGCCGAATCGGCGACTCTAGAGCAACGACGGGTTGAGATCTAGACGCTTCCGACGAGCGTAATGTCCCCGAGTCGATGCTTTCAGTAAGATCTTAGCATTTATATTAGCTTTACAAGTTTTAGGTCAATGACGCACATAATATGATACACTGAGCGCGTCCATCTTGTCTGGAGTGACTTGAACGCGCTATCAGATAAAGTTGACATTTGCAATTTGGAAGGAAGTCTTACCCATATCACAATTATAGGTAATTTCTTAAAGTGATTTGGAGTCAGGATTTGAGAAACATCTATACCGATCTGCGGAATGCGTGAAATCAGGACGCTGATTCTGAAATATAGTTTTTGTTCAACGGTTATGTTTGAACACATCGTGACTGTATGGGGTGCCTCACGAAAAGAATGCTTGAGACCAGACATGTCTGTGTAGCTCATGGACATACTTCTCAAGAGAACAAAAATATATGGGACGAAAACAGTCATGTGCGGGCCGCGGGCTGCGTGTTCGAGACCTCCGATGTCGAAGGAACTTGCATTTTCATGTGAAGATCGAAAAGGAATACAACGAAATTTCTTAAGGCCTCAAGCTTCACTGTCCCACAGTGTGAATTGCTTCTTTAATTGCCCAATCGAAAGCTTGCCCTTATTTTAATTCAAACGAGCCTTCCAACAATAAAAAGCCTTACTCCATGGATACTCCAGAAGGGACGGCTAAATTATAACTCAGTAAAAGTACATGAAGCACGAGGTATAGCCTAAAACGGTCCTTACTACGTTTGTATCGGTTTCTGAACATACCTGTATACGGAGCAGATGGGCGTCTGAAACCAGGACATCTTTTCTTCAACAGGTGCTGACTCGATAAGGGAGAAGACGCCACACTGTTCCGCTGCAGAGTGCTATTCGCAAACTTCAAACAGCTTGATTTCAAGCAGCGTTTCAGCAACCGTATCACGTAAAAACAAACAAAAACAACACAAGGAATTGTGCTTGTAACTGGCAGGTGGGTAAGTCCTGTGCTATGTTCCTGCCTTTCCTACATTCCTTCTCTCTCTCTCTCTCCTAAAGGACACAATTTTCTCGCCAAGTGTCTGAAATATATATATTTTAAGGTACTTTGTATCGATAGGGTACGGCAAAAATACTCCCCCATAATATTTTTTACAGGCTAGTGAAACACAACGAAAGGTATTTAAGTATGCATAACATCGCTATATAAGAAACGGATAAGTTTGATTATTCGCAGACTTCACAAGTTGAATTGGCCTCACGGAACACACCAAGTGCTCGATTAATTTTTTATGAGGTTAACCAATCACTCAGGGAATCGTTTTGTTAACGTGCAAAAACAGCACGTAGGGTAGAAATGACTCACCATGAAGGGCTGCACAATATTGGTAAAGGCCTTGGCTTGGTAATCTTCAATCGATCTGAGATATGCGAATGCCTCCATACCCCTCAAGGAGTTTTATATGCTATTGAAAACTTGCATGTCATTATATTAGATAAATAACTACATATGACTGCCAGCACTCGAATGGCCTCCACACCTGAAGTACAGTCATAAAACTTCAGTGAAGGTTCAGGCAGAGAACAGAAATAGATCTTTGAAAGAGTTACGAATGGTTTTCTTGCGAAAAAGTCAACCACTTATATCAAAAAAGGCTAAATATACTGTTTTTCTACTCAAGTTCCAAAACTGTTAGCGATGATTATATTTCATAGTTTATAAATAAGTTTTTCATATTCTTGCTTATCTCGGCGTCATTCTCGGCGAACATCTAAATTGCCAATGCCACGCCGAAGGTATTCCCTACAAGCTAGCATCTGGCTGCTTCGATATTTTCCAAGCGCGGTAACATTTCCAGACAAACAATCTTCGCATTTTTTATTTATTCAATCCATCTAATCTACTGCAATGATTCTGAGGCATCGATTTTCACAGCATACCTAGAACCTACTCGATGACTACAAAACGAGCCGTGCGAACCATTAGGTTCCCCCTTAGAACGGTAATACGCAAAAGAACGACAGCAGAAGCGGAAAGAACGCGCACATGGCGAAAACTATCATCTCAGAATCTTTTGAAACAACAAACATATATATGGGAGTTAGATTAATACGTGATAAAGAACCATGAGCAGACAAAGATTATCTCAACGACGCGCTTCCAGTTGACATCACAGATTTTGCCAATCTTTGACATTATGATGACGTCAGGCCCGTAACTAGGGGGGGGGTTGAGGGGGTTCTGACCCCCCCCGAAATTTTTTTGATGCTTTAACTTTTCGGGTGATACTAAAATATTTACACGCCTTCACAGCGACCACCAGCTGCCAAAGTTACACTGCAACTTTCCTGGCATTGCTTCCCTCTTCTTCCTTTCTTCAAACCTACCCTTTTACCAGAACACCTCAGCGCTCCCTCCCTCGCACCTGCCCTATTTGTACAGCTTTGCACTTCGCCCTCGCGTTCCTTCGTCTTTCACCCCGTAGCAGCTCCTTTATTGATTCCAGATGCTTTCCTTGTGCATTGCCGCTGGAGAAGTTATCCGTCTGTGCGGACCGCACGTGTCGGCTTTGGGTTCCTACGAAAAGCGCGTCTCCTTCTGTGAAGGTAAACAGTTCGACAGCAACGGCAACACCAACACGACGTGCGCAAATTTGCCAGGGAACGAAACCCCTAAGCGGAAAAACTCAGCGGCGCATTCCGAGGACGCAGGCTGCAGGGTAAACTTTTCTCAAACTGTAGTCCTCGCCACCGAAACGAATCATCGAAGATGACATCTACTGAAAGACTGGCATATCCGAGCAACTTCGAACAACCTTAACCACACGCAAGGAAATCTACCTCTTCTGTACACAGAAGGTATATGCGCCTCCCTACAAAGCGCACAAAGCGAGGATACAGCTGGCACACAATCCGGCACCAGCGGTCAACTTTCACAGGAGAGAAAAAACGCCGCCAAGCTGGGCTGCGCGCGGGAGTACAGAGGCTGACGTCACAGCCTACAAAGTGCATTTTTGGGGGGTCACGGCTATTTAATTAGCGCAGCCCAGAGAGAATTATGCAGGCGCCCAGGGAGCCGTCTGTGAAAAGGTGACTTTTTCACAGGAACGGAGCAACACCTCCTTTCTGGACTGTACCACGGGAGTGCAAATGTCTCGGCAGTGCATTCTTGGGGGTTCACGTATATTAAGGGGAGTATGCAGTGCCCATGGAGTCTTCTGCGAAAAGGTCTTTAAGTAGCGTTAATCCAGTTTGCTGCAGCTGGAGTACAATAATGGGCCTGCATGCACACCAGCTGTAGCGGCGTTCAGAAAACACATGCGCCACGCGGGAGCCGGCGCGTTCATCACACTTCTACATTCTAGCCACTGTAAAGTGGATAAGAGAGGAAGAAAACATCGCCCGCCGTTCACGCCAGGCAGTCGAAGCAGTCGCAAACGTCTTTTTGGAGCCACTGGCCACTTCTGTGTGCGTGCACAGGATTGCGGCAGCAAAATGAAAAGACACTCTGCAACAACGAAGCAAAGGAGTCTTGCGTCTTACTTCAAGAAAGTTCGAACCGATGAAGCGGACGGAGAAGAACCGCCTCCTTCGAAGGATAAAACTTCGCTCTCCTCAGCACTGGTGGAAAGCCAAGCGCGTCCGAACTTCTGTAGCGACTCAGGAGAATGCACCGGTTTATATGAATCACCTGAGAACGAACACAAGCAGGACACCCATGCGCCGCCGGGAAATGATGGTGGCCGCAGTGCAACTCCTAGTGACCTTTGTTCTACAGTCAACGCTGGGCAAAGTGACGCCTTTACCACTGGGCAATGCCCAAGGAAGGTGAGTGGCATGGCACCTACACATTCTGGTTCGCCTCCCCTCACACGTCTCTGATCTCTTCACTGTCTCTGCTTACGTACGGAACGACCTAACCTGCTGCCATTCCCGTCGCCGACTTCGCGCTGGCGACGCTACAGTGGCAGCTTGTAACACATACATACCGTTTTTGTACCGCGGTTACATTGTGTTACTTCATCAGGAGCCGTTGGTCGCGGTGTCCCCGGCTTTGGTGGTGCTATTGTCCAAACTTATTTCTTGCTTTAACCAGAATTTGAGGTTGACATACCAATTTCTTTATTTGGGTACAAATAATTGAAAAGTACCATCGAATTATTACAAGTAAGCGATGTACTTGTTTTATTCACGAAAATAAGCCAGTATAAATCTTAAAAAATGGCAGCCGTTCTACACGCAAACCCCCCCCCGAAAAAAATTCCTGGGTACGGCCCTGGATGACGTCATAATGGTGAAGTCATCATGCGATGATGATTCTTTGTATCACTCGTACAGACGCCGCTGAAGTCGACGGTCAATTTTGGCATTTGATGAGGAATCCAATGCTTTCGCTTCAGTAAAAAAGAGGCAGCCGCTCAGGCACAGACACAATTAAGAGAAGACATCAAGACAACAGGAACGCCGTTCGCGTTGTTTTCATCGCTTTTTCTTCTGTCCCCCCCGTCACGGTGGTGTAGTAGCTATGGGGCTCGACGGCTGACCCGAAGGTCGCCGGATGGAATCCCGACCGCGGCGGTCGCTATTCGATGGAGGCGAAACGCTAGAGGCCCGCGTACTATGTGACGTCAGTGCACGTTAAAGAACACCAGACAGTCGAAATTTAGAAGCCCTTCACTACGGCGTCCCTCATAATCATATCGTGAATTTGGGACGTCAAATCCCAGATATTATTATTATTATTATTATTATTATTATTATTATTATATTATTATTATTATTATTATTATTATTATTATTATTATTCTTCTTCTTTTCGCTCTAAGCTTGATTTGTCAATATTCTATCGGATAATGACAATCATATTTGCTTTCCATAACACGTTGAGTACAGCTGCAAAACAACACCTTAACCATTCCCAGCATATTCGCTTTTGACAGACCCATTCGTCATGGCAGCTTAGAAGTAAGTTGAGGCGTTGTCCTGCTAAGGACCACAGTGCAGGCTCTTTAATTGGCCACGGCGGTCACATTCCAATGGCCACGAATGCAAAAGCCCACATGTATTTACATTTAGGTACATATTAAAGGCAGACCAACAAGGAAAACGATTGTCCTCGTGTTAGCAAATTACCCCTTCAGAATACCAAAGCACCGCTGTTGTCGCGAGAAGACGCTTGGTAAGCGAGAAAAGGCGCAGAAATAGAATACAGGAAGGCGACGCCACCTTTAACTTCCCGCGCCCCTCGCCGTGATGTCATAGATCTTCACGACGTTTTCTGAGGCCTGCATAGTGATTGATCGGCCAAAAATGAAGTGCATTGTTGCCTAACGAGACCAGAGACATAAAGCACCAAGCTTCGGGAAATTTGGTGGAGCCAATGTTGCCAAACACGAAAAACACATCGCAATCCGTGACGTCACGCTGAACTTCTAGTATGGAGACTGGCGCGCAAAATTTATAAATGAAAATGTGACCATTTTTTCTCGTAATAATAAGCATACGATGACAAGACAAAGACAGTACTGTAACCAAAGATAATTTGTCAATCTAAACTGATTCATACTTTCGCTTTAGTGTGTCTTCAAGGTGCCCCACATCATCGAAATTCATCCGGGGAACCACTTTACGGGCAGACGCGCGCAATCATATCATGGTTTTGGCAAGGAAAAGTCCAGCATTCTTCTATTCGTCCTTTGCCACCATTTTTTTTTTTGTCTTCATCAGCACGTAGAAGGGGGCCGCCACCAGCTGAGACGCAGATTCGAGTGACTCTCCGCTGGCCAGGACCAAGAAACGTAAGAGTGCGAAATAAAGCGCGACACAAAATAAACTCCGTGAATAGAAAGTTCCCACGACACGAGGGGCCCCAGAGAGCGGCCACCACCTGGAAGCAGGTGCTGGCGTCGTTGTCCCTACGTCCCTCTCGGTTACGCTGCCGTGGGAAGTGCGGCACAGGTGTTGTTCAACTCGGGCAAGGAGAAAGCCCGAGATTCCTGCGAATGCTTTTTGACGCTCTCGTGCTGCTACGAGCCACAACGAGCGGAGCCGTTGTCGCGGTTACCGTTTCCCGGGGGAGAAAGCACCAAGAGTCAACCCCGACTCCATCACCTGCCTCTGGAGACGGCGAAGACGCGAGCAGACCGGCGGCGGCGGTCACCTCTTCTGGGGGTCTTGCACTCCGCGGGGATCGTGAGAACCCATTGTCTCCCATCGGGCTCGTCATTAGCGTAGTAATTTTCGGACGCGACGCTGTAGCGGTGGCAGCGACGGACATTTGTACGTTGGAAAACATCTCACCTGGCCTCGAAATGTGAGCGGCTTCGAGGTGCGGGTGACTCTCTGTCGCGAAAATACACCCAATGTGCATGCCTTAACAGTGACGGAATGTGTGATGAATCATGTTTTACAGAAAAATTTTGTTGTTCCGAACGAAACGGTGGTCCTTCATCTGCGCCTGCTAGTTACGAAGTAACAGCTATTGTTTTGGCACAGAAGCCCACAAGCATAATTTATCCCTCGTTTAATGTCATTATCGAATTTTTATAAATGTTTGGTAAGCATCGCAAGGTAATATGTTGAGCGAGTTGGTTTCTAGCTTCCATATTTTACAGCGCAAGACGACACCACCGCAGCGCTCCGTGTGTCTTGTGTTCCTTACTGTGGTGTCGTCTTGCGCTGTACAATATGGAATTCATAAGCACGCTGGATATCTGCTTCACAGATGAAGGATGGTGAACCCCGTGTCCGAAGAAACAAACTTGCGTTTCTGTAAAGTCTTCACAGTGCAACTCACTCGTAAAAGCACTGGTAACGAAGTAGCGACATCAGTATACTAGTTCCAAATTATGCTTCCACTGCGTCGGCAATTAATTTTCTTGTCACTAAAGTTCCTACATGGGCATTTTGGTACGATAATTGATGGTAGCTCAGGCTAAGGACAAGGATAAAAGAAAGACACATTGGACACCACACAGCATTTATCAAGCTATACCAACAAGTCCAAACTGCCACCCTCATCATTTTGGTACGCTCTTAATATATGTAATATTGACTATATGGGATACAGACATCGTTCCTCTTGCTGTCCGTGTCCGTTATACCTATATTTATACCGATGTACTTATCTTCAGCTGCCTAAATAGTGTGCACGTGAGTACAAGTGATCTACTCCCACCTGACTATATAGAGTGTGCATAAAAAGACCGAAAGCTATATTTTGTTTCATTTCGTTAACGTTTAGAGCCAAATTTTCGAAGGAAGGATGAATCAAACTTTTGAAACACAGCAGACATGTGCGCTTTTCCTGTGACCATGCATGATACAATTGTGGACGAACGGCAACACTTTTCTTCGCTCGCGAATACCGCAGTTTGTCCCCCTCGCTCTAATTACCCAGTCCACCCAATAATACATCAATAGAAATGTGAAAACAGATAAACTACACTACAGTTTGTACGCAATATCACTTGACAGAAACATTTCGTGTTCATATAGACACCTAGCCTTGATACCGAACCACATAACCACGCTGCAAGAAAAAAAAAGCAAAAAAGCCTGTTGCTCTCTATGGTGAGTCCTCACCTGACACATGTATAAACCACTGTAAAGATACACCTTAACTCCTTTATGGAGGGTCGCGCCTCCCGCGACACTCCAAAGAGAGTATGATGATCTCCGAAAGAGAGCTAGCATGATATTTAAATGGAGTTATATATGGGGCAAGTCAGGACTGGGTAAAAAGAGTAACATGAACGTTTTCTTTTTCTTACAGCGTCGGACTACATTCCTTAAAGTTTCGCACTAAGGGTGCATTGAACATTAGATTATAAGACAGAACACGTGACCAGTGCCCCGGAACGCGTCACGGTTGATGTCCTTCCGCAACTCGCAAGGAGTCCGTGGGCTCTTCAAGAAGACGTTGACCGCTCCGTTCCCAAGGCGCAGCCACGGAAGCGCGTCGACGTGTACACGCACGCGTGAATGAAGGTGACAGGAGCTTGAATGAAATTGCCGGAAGCGCGTAGTACGCGTGCGCACTCACTTGGGTGCTTGAGGAGGAGCCCGCAGGTTAGTAGCCTTTGTACAAAAGAACTGACCGCGCTTTCGAAATAGCCGGTTCTGGGAGAGCGTGTACAGAAGCTAGCGACAGGTATTTTCCGATGCATTTCCCGATGGAAGCCTTAAAATCACGGAAGAGAGAGAGAGAAAACTTTTATTTGTGAAGGCCTCAAGGATTATCCTCGTTGGGTGGAGCCCTTAGTTCAGGGCCCCATTGGCTCGCGCCACACAACGTGCCCGCTGGATCAGCCGACGCTGCTCCTGCGGCTCTGAGCTGGTCAGCGCAGTCTCCCAAGAGGATTGTGAGGGTGAAGGAATAGGGCGGCAGCCCGGTGGTTGTGGACATTCCCAGGTGCAGTGATACACCGTGGGCTTCGCTCCACAATAGGGACAGTATGAGGGATATTGTGTGGGGTGGAAGAGATGAAGGATGTAAAGGCAGGGGAATGAATTAGTCTGAAGCTGCCGCCAGGCAACAGCGTCTTCTCGGTTGAGTGATTTGTGTGGTGGTGGGAAGTACATGCGGCTTTGTCGGTAGTGTTGTAGCGTTTCAGTGTAGTTGAGTGGTGCTGTTGGTGCATCGTCTGGGTTGGACAGCTCTTCCGATGGCGCCCGGTTTGTGAGCTCTCGAGCTACCGCATTAGCGCGTTCATTGCCATGGAGAGAGGCGTGTCCAGGTGTCCAGACGATACGCACCCTGTGTAACAAAGTGGGGTGTATTGATGTCAGGATACGGTGTGTGTAGGGTGTGACCATTCCTTTCGCTATGTTCCGACAGGCAGTTTGTGAATCGGTAACCACGGTAATTGGTTCGTCCGGTGCTGGTAATTGTGAAGCGTGTAGAATAGCCAGGGCGATAGCAGCCTCCTCTGCCGTGCCGCTGTCCAGGGTTTTAAGTGTAGCCGACACCGTTACAGAATCGGTGTTGTCCACTACGACCAGACACATGGCCCGTTTTTGTGGATATCGGGCCACATCAGTGTAAAGGACTGGTGCGTTAGATGTGCCGTCACCTACGATTCGCATTAGAGCTTTTACTCTTGCTCGCCTCCGGCTTTTATGTCGGACAAGACAGGGTTGTCTCATTCTCTCTCGGTTGGGATACAGCGTGCCAAACAAACCGCAACAAGAGCCCAAACATCTTTCACTAGATATCAGGAGGAAAATTCAAGTAGCCCCCATACCCCGCAATATGCACCCTGATCGACATAAAGGCCGGAAGAGACACACATTAATTTAGTATACCCTTACAAGAATTCAGTTAGGCATTCTGTAGACCGTCTAAACCCATTTTTAGAGTGTCTATACACGGTCTAAATATATTTTTGTAAGGGTAAACTGATTAGTCTAGCCTTTGAGAGCACAATAGTTCGTAAAATACGTTCAGCGTTCATTATTTAAAAGGTCACAGTTTCGATTCAAGGGCGAAGCAATGAATATGACATGAGAAAATCGGAATCTAACACGAAGTGGGGATAGCAGCAAACTCGTTTATGATCCGAAATTGCGGAACGCTCTAAGATGCTGGCGCAAGGAAATGGTGATAGCGCAGTACGTACAAAGGTAGGAACAGTCGACTGATGTCTGTCGAGATAGCTCGCGCGACCTTTTGATCAAAATTCGCAGTTGCTTCCCGACCGACGGAGCGACGCAGTCCCACCCAGTGACACCTTTTCATGCTCCTTCGCTCGACGGAACTGGCCGGTGCGTTTCACTTCTGCTTGGGCCGTGTCCGTTCGCAGACTTCTGAAGCTTTTGCTCTCACATGGAATATACCACGCGAGGGGTGATGTTATCGATCTTGACTTGAGACGCCACATGACGGCTACAAAAAAAATGCACCTCGAGTGTCCATATAATTGCTATCGCAATTAAGGAATAAATGGTGATAAGTTTGGCTCTTGAATTTCGAGCCGAAACTCCGCACATTTTGGTAAGTAAAATTTTTGGAGACGTGCCATGTTGATTATTGTTTTTCCCCTGTAAGGTAATGTAATTATTTTTCGTGCCTATGGAGAGTTACATACACTCTAAAAACTGAAACTCCGGCAGTGAGAGTATAGAGCTGTGTTACTCCCACCGATCTCATTATACTCTCTCTCAGGGAGGCGCTTACTCTCTTTGGCCAGGAGGAGTGAAAAGGCATTTCACTCCTCCTGGCGAAAGAGAGTAAAGTGCCTGTCTCACTCCCGCATCCCACGAGAGAGTAAAAGGTTGTTTTACTCTCTTGCCATATAAGAGCTTGTTTCAGAGCTTGTTTTAGTCTTGCAACTCTCCAAATATAAGGAGCTGTAAAGAAAAGTTCGTGCAGCCTAATATCTTTGGCAGTAGCTCAATCGATGAAGTGACGGTGATACATTCCTCGTCAACTTATCGCGACGAAAACCGCTGACATGCACAAAGAATCTGCGATCATAAATGTACGCGATTATACTCACACGTACGCTCACTCTGAGTCAGGTCCTAGTTATAAACTGTCTAGAGGCGGCACGCCGTAGCGTACGCAATAAAATGCTGTGGACAGAGAGCATGAGAAAAAAAAAAAAGAAAAAAAAGGGGGGGGGGGACTCTTACGTTTCGCCTTTAAAACGCGAGAGCGATATTCGTACACACGCATGTACCCCCCCCCCCCCCCCCCCACACACACACACACGCACACGCACACACACACTATCGCTTTCTCAATCGCTATAGCTTGCCTTCGCTTATCGATGGAGACGTATACACAGTGCCGCAAGGAAAGCCAAAGTGCAAACGCCCTCTATCTCTCTTTGCATCTACCTCGAATTTTCGCTCACGACCAACCAACGCTGCTCTTTCGCTCAGAACCAATGACGCCGACGCCGCCGACACCGGAATTCCTGCGAGACGAGCTCTTTGACGCTATCGCGTCAAAATAACAGATATATATAAACGCGACTTCCTTCAAGCGGCCGCTAAACGGGAGGCTGTTACATGAGCCGCCGAGAAACACGATAACGCAACCTTCCGACGCATGCGCGAGCGAGGAAAGACAAAATAAAAACAAAACAGACACACGCACACCAGGAGAGGAGAAGCGTGCGTGCTAAAGTCGAAGTCTCGCCGTCGCCCGTCCGCTGCCTTCGCCATTTTCTCCCGTTGCCCGGTCATCGAAGTTTCCGAATTGCTCAGCTGTGTCGGCTGTGCGTGCCAGTGTCTTGTGTGTGCGCGACTGTGATCTCAACGCTGGACGTGAACGGCATTTAGCGACGGCAGTGCAACATCCCGTACTGTGAGCATGTTCGTGTTGGTTTCATGATGGTCTGGAGACTCAAGCGTGCTTGCACCTCCGTGTATGCGTGTTCGGCCAGCACCTGGTTAGGCACAGTCGGAAATGCGAACGGTAAGTGGTGCTTCTGTGTTCTCAGTTTCGCAGCGCTCACGTGTGTAGTGCTGCACAGTGTGTCGCGTGGAAAGTACAATAAAAAGCAGAATGTAAAAGCATTACACGCGCATACGTGTGATGCCTGATGCGCGTTTAAAAAGCTTTTGTGAAGGCACACGCTTTGCACGGCCACTCTATCGAAGAGCGGGTACGCCTCAATGAAGACAATTTGTGCTATACAATTTCTTTGCTTGCCATAAAGCGTGAATGCGGCAGCGTGCTTTCAGAAAATATAAACAAGCGAGAGGCCGCGGTTATCATTCCGTCATGTGTGCATTAAGGGCAACTTTTGTTTTCATTTGAATCAGCTGTAGTTGTCAGCCTCGGTTGTACAATGGTTGCGGTGCTCGGCCGCCGACTCGAAATTCGATCTCGGCCGCGGCGGTAGCATTTCGGTGGAGGCGAAACGCTAAACGCCTGTGTACTCTGCGATGTCAGTGCGCGTTAAAGGAAAACAGATGGGCGAAACTTCCGGAGCCCTTCGTTGCGCCCTTCACTTTTTTAGAAAAACGCCTATTTTCATAATTCATTTTCGGTAAAACACCCCCCTCCCATCAGAATTTCCCTCCCCCCCCCCTTCCCCTGTGGCTACGGGCTTGGCGTACGCTATTCCAAAACTCCCTAATATTAGTAAGTGGGAATACTTTCGATAACAATTTTGCGTTGCGCACTTTGTTCGTCTCTAAGACAAAAAAAAAAAAAAAAACGGCATACCATAGGGTAATTACGTCATTAGGTTGGACTGGAGCGAATAAATTATGCTGCAGAGATATGATTATGGCCATATTATGTGAAAGTTGTCTGCTAAGTGACAGCGTTTATGGTGAAGCACGTGCATTTTACGATATTGTCACTTAATTAGTGACAATTTGTGACATAATTAGTGACATCTTGAACTCTCCTGGATGTCATGTGAATATTCTCATCGAGTTGAAGATGTGTGAGGTGTGCCAGGCTTATTCAGTCACATCAGTGCAAGTCAGCTCAATGCAATACTGATGGCAGAGGGACAATCATTAAAAAATGTGACTCTCATAAGACTATTATGAAGCTTTGAAGCAAGGCTAAGCAGCCATTAAACATTACCACAGTTAAAAAAAAAACTATGTTCAGCAAGAACAGAACACCTTTCGTCGTTTCTTATGGTTTACTTCTGTAAGTCATATGTAAGCTTCCTACCTTCGTACTTCTTGATGAATGTAAATATTGTGTTTAGTGCAGCACCAGAAGCAGTAGACAATGGCGCGCAGATCACCAGATGACTCTATCGCAAATTCTCAAAGGATGTGCTGTTGTGCACCTTCTCCGTGCTTTATCCTGCTCTGCTTGGAGCTCTTTCATTAGAATGATACACGGCAACAACTTAATTTATCAGAAACTCAAATTCTGTGTTTTTGACGAAATGGTAGGTGTGGAGTGAACTTGAAAACTGCAAGTATTTGCTTCTAGTCTCGCACAGGCAGTGAAATTTGTGGTTGGCTATAGTTTGTAGGTTATGTTGGCTGTAGGTTGGCTGTAGGTTATGAATGTTTGTGCAGTTGGCAACACTACACTACTGAAGTTGATGTGTATATATGTAAATGCTGCAGACTTAAAATGAAGGAAGGAAAGAAAGAAATGGATGGGAACACATGCAGGTTAGCCAGATATCTTAAACTGGCTGGCCATTGCTGTGCAAAAGGAAGAGGGTACGAGGAAATAAAGGATAATACAAAAGACACTTACAGAAAAAGAAAAAAACAGGAAAGAAGAGTATGATGCCTCGTAAAGTCTGTCTCTAAGCTCACTTTTGCATAAGAAGCACAGCAGCACTTTCAATGCTAACATCAAACAGGAGCAGCAATGAAACAGCTCTGGAATCTGTTTTCCCTGAGATAAAAAAAAACGCTCTATCTACACTGCCAGTTTTGTATTATGTACTGAATTAGTTCTTGGTGTTCGAGTGCATTAGGATAATAAATTTAGAGTTAAAAGATGTTTCATGCATGGACGTCTAACTGAATTTATGCGGTTATCTGCATTGGGTATTGGTGTGCTTTACAGCTGTTTAATGCAACATGAAATAGTGAGTCACTGCAAAAACCTGTACATTCTTTTTTTCGTTTGCAGATGGTGCTCAAGATGGCACATGCAACGCTATGCAGCTGTGGACACCAGCAGCTTGATAAGAACTCTCGAAGCTCATCTGGATGCTTCGCAGAACCTGGGTTGGTAGCAGCAATCTCGTTAGGAGAGAGTGATCAAATAGAATCCATTTCTGAATTGTGCAATGCATACCTGTGTTTAATGAAGCAAGTCATTGGTACATTAGAAACATTTAGAGTATCACTATTTTGAGTCCAATTTCATGGTAGCTCTTATCTCAGTCATCCGATACAGTATACAGAACCTGCACCTGCAGTCTGTCACGCCATAACACTATATTGAATTTACAGTGGAGTGCCTCGATAATAGACACCTGTAGCATTATATTGACTGTATTGTGAGGGATCATAGTGTTCCTGGCGTAATGGTCAGTACTTATATAACGGCAGTGCTAAGAAGACAAGGACAAGAAAGTGCACAGCACGCGCGCTTACTCACAATTGAACCCTTTATTGCTTCAGCAGAAAATATATACCTAAACTTGAACCTCGCCTATTACCCGCCACTAGCTCGCATTCCCGTTTTGCTTCAAACGGTCAGTATTGTGATGCGTTACCTTAACAATGAAGTGGCATGTACATCGATATACATTGAAGCTCACCAGCGCATTGTTATTATGGTGTTTAACTTTATTTTGTGTTCGGTAGTTGCAAAACCGTTCACAAATTTGCGACACAAATGTTAGTCCTGTTGTGAGTCACAACAGGATAACATAGGATGGGCTGCATGCGCCTTGTGATTTAAGTTATCACTGTTAAGAAATTTTTACATTCATTTCCACTTGATAGTATATTAATTGGTTGTCTAGTTTGTGTTGGCTAGGGGAGATTTAAAGTAATAGCAAGCAGTAAGCAGCATAGAAAATATTTAGTGTGCACGCATTTCATAGTTGGCAGAAGCAGGATGGTGCAGTGCTTACAGGCAGGTGCTATGTGCACCGCTGGTTAGTCCGAAGTGCTGTAAGAAAGACATCTAGATGCTGCTTTGGCATAAACAGAGTTTGATATTTAAATGTAAATTGAAAAATCGAGGCTGTCCACTGTGGCATGCTCCTAAGTACTATATATCTATATTTTGTCCCGTCGAGCCTAGGATTTTAAATAATTTAATTGGGGAGGACTTGCACTAAGTTTTGAGGATAAATAATTATTTTTGTAATAGGAGTTGCCTCCACAAAACAACAAGCAACACTGCACACTAGCTATTGTACCTTGTTCTTTTGCTATGCGTATAAAAACATGGCAGCAAGACATGGACAAGCAAATGAGCCTCGTCTTCTTTATTATAATGCTGCGTCTTTCTAGATATTACAAGAATGAAAGTGTGCTGCACACTCATTGAATATCTCGCAAGAAAATACTTGGCAGCTTCTTAATTTTGTATTTTTGTGTTTGTTTCGGAAAAGTCTGCAGTAAGAGAAGTCAAGTGGTATTTTGTATGGATGCAGAAAGCCTAATGGACTTCTTTGATTGATATCTTTTTCAGGAAGACTGACCACTTTTTGCAAAGCAACAACAGTTCTGGCCCACCTGTTTGTCTACAAGACGGTCTCTTCCGTGAACACTCCTGTGCCTTACAGTATACTATACTGATGATCTTGTACATCTCTCAGTATTTAGGATTGTCACCACTTGGACTGCTGCACTGTGTTATGCACGGTGCTGAGTCCAAACTTTCCCAATAACAGTGTGCATTTAAAAATTTACATGGCTTGAAAAGATGCTGAATGTTAACTCATTTAATTTACTAAGCATGGTTCTTGACTGTTCTACAGCCATTATTTATTCCCTGTTCAATTTTTATTCAACCTCATGGCATGTCCAGTCCTTGGCTCTAATGTGCCAAGCCACCACCAGTATTGATGGGCAATCTTTAATTCAAAGCATGTTATTGCCTAACTCCGAGGTAACTTTCCTGTCACGGTATTCGGATTCATTTATCAATGTGGTACTTCTGCACGACCCATAATTGAGCTGTTGAAGGTGACGAAGACCAATTTTCCAGTCGAATTGGATGGCACTAGCTGGCATTTAAATATTGTAACCATTGGTCTACTACCTATGCATAATAATACGGGTGAATAGGGTTGCGAAATAATGCCATGTTCCCAAGCTTAACTTTATAAATTTACATTATTTCTTAAAAATATGTGAATAAAGGCGACTGGGTTTACAAACCTTGGCAGATGGATCTATGGTCGGACACACAGGTCTTTATACGAAAAATTGAACTGCACAATCATGTGTAACATGTTTTCATGCCTGAGGGCAAACTAATGCAGTATATCAGAAAAATGGTACACCAACATGCCTAAGTGTTGCAAGCCTTTATTACTTATCGAGTTGCCTTCATGTGTAAGCAGACACCAAGTTTCTGTGCATCAGGGGCATAGGCAGAAATTTTTTTCGGAGGGGGGGGGGGGGCGACTCCTTGATTTGAAGTGGGAGCCGGGAGGCAGATGTGGTCAACTGTCATTGGGCTCTGTATGCCATAGCAAAAAAAATTTTCGAGGGGGGGGGGGGGGGTAGGCCCGCTGTGCACCCCTGGCTACGCCACTGCTGTGCATGCCATTCTTTGGATTGTACTTGATAATGGCATTCTGAAGTGTATGTGTCGTGCTTTGTGATGAATTTTGAACTATACTTTCATAATATTTTACTGCTGTGACTTAGTGCTCAAGTTGCATTGTGTATGTTGTTTCATCTGTTCAATAATGAGCATAGGTTCTGTGGTAGATGAAAATGTATAATTTACATTGACATTGTGGATCTTATTGTTTTGATTCCAATAAAGTACTACAACCAGCATTTGTTGTATCATTTGAAGTTTTAAGAATTGTAATGCATTCAACAAAAAAAGTCCTTGTACATGTAAAAGAATTGTTCAGGCTTTGACATATAGGTCGTGGTTCTCAGCCATGGATGTTTTGGAGACCCCTTGTGGACTGGTGGAAGTGATGAGGGACCCCTTGCAGTGAGAGGTAAGGGGGGGGGGGGGCTTATAAATTAGCACGACATGCAGCGTGAAATAGGTGCCTTGCGTTTCTCCGTGGCAAGAATGGTCAAACTAAAGTGCCACGCCAATTCAATCTCGACAGCTTGTCACTAAGTTGTGCGATCTGCCGCCACATTTCAGCTGTTTCTCGTGCGCTTTCTCTTCAAATTGCAAGCCTGGAAAATCACAGGTGGTAGAAAATGCAGTAAAAACTTTACAGCCATCTCATGGAAGGTACAAGTCAGCTCCGCCGCAATGCATAACCGTTATGCGGTGAAACAAAAAAAAAACGGAGGGGCCGCTGTTATTGGACATATTGTTTCTTCAAAAAAGGCGTTTTTGTTTTCGAAGATACGTTTCGCAGACCCCCAGAAATAGCTTCCTGACACCCCCCCCCCCCCCTGAGAACCATTGTATGCTACAGATAATGCTTGCGTTTACCAGATGGGTTGAACCGATGATTCTTGCAAAACATCGTGCAAATAAGCGACAGGCAGTAAACGGAAACAGATCACTTGGATCGAACATAGATGGGTTGATCATTTATAAATGGTCGCATAATTTGTATAGTAGATTTGGACATCAACTACAGGTACACGAGGTAGTAGGAGTGCACATGGCACCAACTTTTTTCAGTTTTTATTTATCTGCTGCACTCATGTTCGTGCTATGTGTAATCCTGAATCAGGGCGTAGCCAGGGGGGGGGGTTGGGGGGGGTTCAACCCCCCCCGAAATTTTTCAATTTTGCATGTGTATATATACACGCACACATACAAAACGCACACACGAACATACCTAAAGTATGTTGAACCCCCCCCCCCCGAAAAAAATTTGTGGCTACGCCCCTGTCCTGAATCACGAAAAAGTAAAGTTGTGTCCTGCCGTGACAAAAATATCCTAATTAAATGACACCTTATTTCTGAAGAACAGCTGTTTCACTGAGGCATACAATGCCTTTTTTTTTTTTAATAGGTACTGCACAATCTCTTCAGGAGTAGTGCCAACTACACGCGGACGTTCGCAATACAGAGGCGCAACAGTATTATCTTTTCTATTTTAAGGAGACCTGTCACTCGCGAATAATGGACATCGTGCTTAACCTTGGTGGACGCCTTCGACATACATTTGAACGACGGCGTGATACGGAAGAGTAAGGTTACTTAGTAAAAGGTAGCTAGTCTCCGAGTATAAAAGCAAATAAATACTGACTATGACTAATTCAGAAGCACTGTATGTCGTGCTTCAGCGCGCGTAAGTGCTCATCACGCAATATTCGTCTAACTGCTCAGAGGTGCCGCTGACCCTGCGTGCAGATCGAAACAGCACCTACACGCGCAATAAATGCACATGCTTGTATAGGTGCACGCTAAAATACCCTTGGAACTCTGACATCGACGTATGTAACAAAAATATGCGACATATGATGGTCTTCGAACAGCTGAGAACGCACTGCCGACACTTGCAGCTCGCGGCAAAAATAACCAAACTGCTCCAACAGCACACGCTCGTAGAATACATACGTGAGTTTCGCTATCTAAAGGTACTTTCACGCCGGTATGGCAAATCTTTGGGCGAGCGAGACATCCACGATGTATGGTGAACACACAAAAAAACACGTTTATCATTTCTCTTGCGGCACGACAAACGACGAACAGAATCGGAGCTGAAGGTGCTAACGGTGGCCTTCGTGAGTTCATGGCGCCGCGCTAACTATTTACTAACCTAATCCACGCGCAAACACACGCCGATGATGCAAAAAAAGAAGTAGCAAGCTCCGCCCTCTCGTTGCAAACCACTTGGTAAATATATAAGGCCGTGAAAAGTCAACGAAGCACGCGGTGGCTCTGTGGCGTAGTAGTTAGAGTGTCTGCTTTCGGTGCTTGTGGTCATGAGTTCGATTCCTGTGTCGTGTGCGATGATTGTATGTGTTGTCATATGTGCGTGTTTACATTGATGTCCATTTTCTAATTACCCCTAGAGCTATGCATTACAGAAATTATTCCGTGAAACGCTGTTCGAGTGCCAAAATTTTTCTTTTTCGCAGCCGCTTTGTGTGCCGTAGCTGCCGCCACGTCAAGTTGCGCCAGCTATGGAGGATAAAAACAACTAACGATACATAATGTATGACCTTCGAGATTCCGGGATTGTCGCTCGCTAAGCCTACATCGTTGATTATTTGAGTATGGCTCTCGAAAACGGTGCCGAATCGACACGAATACCTTGCTGTCGAAGCTTCAGGACGTGAACCTAAAGCAAATAAAAGCATCAGTTCGGAGATAACGAGCGACAGAGCGCGCGACGACCACTTGATAGATTCGAGGTGGACGGCAATCGCTTTCAGCGGCGCGGCCATGTTTACCGGGCGTATGCGCAGTTCACACCCGGTATTCTGGTGCCGGACAGACTAAAATCCTCTAATGTATGCGTTTCGGTTGCGAGCGCTCTACGTGTTTTGGTTGCATGAATGTGTGCGCGTATGAATGTGCCATTTTCTGTGCTCGATTATTTTATTTCAAAGCTGTTTCAACGTGATAGCTTTACTCCCTCGGAGGAGTGCTTTCACTCTATCGCAGACGGAGTACTGTACTCCATGAGGAGGCGTTGAATCACTCCCTGTCTAGAGGGAGTTGTTTCACCCGGGAAAAGGGAGTGCCCAGCGGGACAAGCCAAAACTCTCACAAAGGGAGTGCCCCGACGCCCTTTCTTCTAAGAGTGATGCGTTTCATGATTGCTCAGGAATCCCATTGCTTCATTGCGCAGGTTCTAGCCATCTGCTGGCGCGCAACGTACCTCTGGAAGGAACTCAGCCAGACACCTTTATCGGGCACGCGATGTTGGCTTCGAGGTGGCAGACCGGGCAATCTTTGCACGATCGACGAACTCGTCGTACCTTCCGTCATCATGTCTGCGACTGCGCCATCAAGGGCAACGTCAACCACGAAGACACTACCGCCTTTATAAGAAGCCTGCCATCGCCGCCTGCGACCAGTGGGCTTTGCAGCAGCATCGCAAGTACAATCCTCAGGAGCCCATTTTGCTTCATTGCGCAGGTTAGTGATTACTTGCCGGCCTACTGCTATCGTAGCGACGACCGCTTTTTTGCTGCTGCTGCTTTGCCCACTGCGTATAGGGAATGTTTTACAGCGAAAGCTGTTATGAGATCATTTCACCGGCCGTTTTTGGCGCCGTAGTTGTCCGCCGCCGCCGCCGCCGCTGCCGGTGTACGTAACCAGTATCGATCGAAATAAGAAAAAAACGAAATAAGAAAAAAATTCCAGGATGGAACGAGGTTCGAACTTGGGCCCTCTGCGTGGGAGCCCAGTATTCAACCTCTGAGCCATGCCGGTGCTTGAAACTGCTTTGCAAAAAGGTCATATACAGGCTTCATGTCAGGAAGGAACCACATTAGCATATGCATATAGCGTGGTAGAAGAGTAAAATAAGCACAAGCGTCGACAGCGCGAATTCTGTAACCAGGCGTCACACAATGCGACTTGTGCAACGAGTAGGTTGTGAAATGGTCCAACCCATTACAAAGATCTCTGCATAATTGTCGTCGTCATCAGGCAAGCATCAACACAAGTGCGTATAATGCCTTACATGCGTTTAGCAGTACCACGGATCTCCGTAAAATGATGAAA
>NC_051185.1:74834601-74874343 GCF_013339695.2 Rhipicephalus sanguineus
AAAAACACCCCCCTCCATCAGAAATTCCCTCCCCCCCCCCTTCCCTGTGGCTACGGGCTTGGCGTACGCTATTCCAAAACTCCCTAATATTAGTAAGTGGGAATACTTTTCGATAACAATTTTGCGGTGCGCACTTTGTTCGTCTCTAAGACAAAAAAAAAAAAAAAAAAAAACGGCATACATAGGGTAATTACGTCATTAGGTTGGACTGGAGCGAATAAATTATGCTGCAGAGATATGATTATGGCCATATTATGTGAAAGTTGTCTGCTAAGTGACAGCGTTTATGGTGAAGCACGTGCATTTTACGATATTGTCACTTAATAGTGACAATTTTGTGACATAATTAGTGACATCTTGAACTCTCTGGATGTCATGTGAATATTCTCATCGAGTTGAAGATGTGTGAGGTGTGCCAGGCTTATTCAGTCACATCAGTGCAAGTCAGCTCAATGCAATACTGATGGCAGAGGGACAATCATTAAAAAAATGTGACTCTCATAAGACTATTATGAAGCTTTTGAAGCAAGGCTAAGCAGCCATTAAACATTACCACAGTTAAAAAAAAAAAAACTATGTTCAGCAAGAACAGAACACCTTTCGTCATTTCTTATGGTTTACTTCTGTAAGTCATATGTAAGCTTCCTACCTTCGTACTTCTTGATGAATGTAAATATGTGTTTAGTGCAGCACCAGAAGCAGTAGACAATGGCGCGCAGATCACCAGATGACTCTATCGCAAATTCTCAAAGGATGTGCTGTTGTGCACCTTCTCCGTGCTTAGTTATGCTTTGCTTGGAGCTCTTTCATTAGAATGATACACGGCAAACAACTTAATTTATCAGAAACTCAATTCTGGTGTTTTGACGAAATGGTAGGTGTGGAGTGAACTTGAAACTGCAAGTATTTGCTTTCTAGTCTCGCACAGGCAGTGAAATTTGTGGTTGGCTATAGTTGTAGGTTATGTTGGCTGTAGGTTGGCTGTAGGTTATGAATGTTTGTGCAGTTGGCAACACTACACTACTGAAGTTGATGTGTATATATGTAAATGCTGCAAGACTTAAAATGAAGGAAGGAAAGAAAGAAATGGATGGGAACACAGGCAGGTTAGCCAGTTCTTAAACTGGCTGGCCATGCTGTGCAAAGGAAGAGGGTACGAGGAATAAAGGATAATACAAAAGAAACTTTACAGAAAAAGAAAAAAACAGGAAAGAAGAGTATGATGCCTCGTAAAGTCTGTCTCTAAGCTCACTTTTGCATAAGAAGCACAGCAGCACTTTCAATGCTAACATCAAACAGGAGCAGCAATGAAACAGCTCTGGAATCTGTTTTCCCTGAGATAAAAAAAAAACGCTTTATCTACACTGCCAGTTTTGTATTATGTACTGAATTAGTTCTTGGTGTTCGAGTGCATTAGGATAATAAATTTAGAGTTAAAAGATTGTTTCATGCATGGACGTCTAACTGAATTTATGCCGGTTATCTGAATGGGTATTGGTGTGCTTTACAGCTGTTTAGTGCAACATGAAATAGTGAGTCACTGCAAAAAACCTGTACATTTTTTTTTCTTTGCAGATGGTGCTCAAGATGGCACATGCAACGCTATGCAGCTGTGGACACCAGCAGCTTGATAAGAACTCTCGAAGCTCATCTGGATGCTTCACAGAACCTGGGTTGGTAGCAGCAATCTCGTTAGGAGAGAGTGATCAAATAGAATCCATTTCTGAATTGTGCAATGCATACCTGTGTTTAATGAAGCAAGTCATGATACATTGGAAACATTTAGAGTATCACTATTTTTGAGTCCAATTTCATGGTAGCTCTTATCTCAGTCATCCGATACAGTATACAGAACCTGCACCTGCACTCTGTCACGCCATAACACTATATTGAATTTACAGTGGAGTGCCTCGATAATAGACACCTGTAGCATGATATTGACTGTATTGTGAGGGATTCATAGTGTTCCTGGCGTAATGGTCAGTACTTATATAACGGCAGTGCTAAGAAGACAAGGACAAGAAAGTGCACAGCACGAGCGCTTACTCACAATGAAACCTTTATTGCTTCAGCAGAAAAATATACCTAAACTTGAACCTCGCCTATTACCCGCCAACTAGCTCGCATTCCCGTTTTGCTTCAAACGGTCAGTATTGTGATGCGTTACCTTAACAATGAAGTGGCATGTACATCGATATACATTGAAGCTCACCAGCGCATTGTTATTATGGTGTTTAACTTTATTTTTGTGTTCGGTAGTTGCAAAACCGTTCACAAATTTGCGACACAAATGTTAGTCCTGTTGTGAGTCACAACAGGACTAACATAGGATGGGCTGCATGCGCCTTGGATTTAAGTTATCACTGTTAAGAAAATTTTTACATTCATTTCCACTTGACTAGTATATTACTTGGTTGTCTAGTTTGTGTTGGCTAGGGGAGATTTAAAGTAATAGCAAGCAGTAAGCCGCATAGAAAATATTTAGTGTGCACGCATTTCATAGTTGGCAGAAGAAGGGATGGTGCAGTGCTTACAGCAGGTGCTATGTGCACCGCTGGTTTAGTCCGAAGTGCTGTAAGAAAGACATCTAGATGCTGCTTTGGCATAAAACAGAGTTTGATATTTAAATGTAATTGAAAAATCGAGGCTGTCCACTGTGGCATGCCTCATAAGTACTATATATCTATATTTGTCCCGTCGAGCCTAGGATTTTAAATAATTTAATTGGGAGGACTTGCACTAAGTTTTGAGGATAATAATTTATTTTTGTAATAGGAGTTGCCTCCACAAACAACAAGCAACACTGCACACTAGCTATTGTACCTTGTTCTTTTGCTATGCGTATAAAAACATGGCAGCAAGGACATGGACAAGCAAATGAGCCTCTGTCTTTCTTTATTATAATGCTGCGTCTTTCTAGATATTACAAGAATGAAAGTGTGCTGCACACTCATTGAATATCTCGCAAGAAAATACTTGGCAGCTTCTTAATTTTGTATTTTGTGTTTGTTTCGGAAAAGTCTGCAGTAAGAGAAGTCAAGTGGGTATTTTGTATGGATGCAGAAAGCCTAATGGACTTCTTTGATTGATATCTTTTTTCAGGAAGACTGAACACTTTTTGCAAAGCCACAACAGTTCTGGCCCCACCTGTTTGTCTACAAGACGGTCTCTTCCGTGAACACTCCGTGCCTTACAGTATACTATACTGATGATCTTGTACATCTCTCAGTATTTAGGATTGTCACCACTTGGACTGCTGCACTGTGTTATGCACGGTGCTGAGTCCAAACTTTCCAATAACAGTGTGGCATTTAAAAATTTTACATGGCTTGAAAGATGCTGAATGTTAACTCATTTAATTACTAAGCATGGTTCTGACTGTTTTACAGCCATTATTATCTCCCTGTTCAATTTTTATTCAACCTCATGGCCATGTCCAGTCCTTGGCTCTAATGTGCCAAGCCACCACCAGTATTGATGGGCAATCTTTAATTCAAAGCATGTTATTGCCTAACTCCGAGGTAACTTTCCTGTCACGGTATTCGGATTCATTTTCAATGTGGTACTTCTGCCCGACCCATAAATTGAGCTGTTGAAGGTGACGAAGAACCAATTTCCAGTCGAATTGGATGGCACTAGCTGGCATTTAAATATTGTACCATTGGTCTACTACCTATGCATAATAATACGGTGAATAGGGTTGCGAAATAATGCCATGTTCCCAAGCTTCACTTATAAATTTACATATTTCTTAAAAATATGTGAAATAAAGGCGACTGTGTTACAAACCCTTGGCAGATGGATCTATGGTCGACACCACAGGTCTTTTACAAAACATTGAACTGCACAATCCTGCGTAACATGTTTTCATGCCTGAGGGGCAACATAATGCAATATATAAGAAAAATGGTACACCAAATGCCTAAGTGTTGCAAGCCTTTATTACTTATCGAGTTGCCTTCATGTGTAAGCAGACACCAAGTCTCTGTGCATCAGGGGCATAGGCAGAAATTTTTTTCGGGAGGGGGGGGGGGGCGACTCCTTGATTTGAAGTGGGAGCCGGGCAGGCAGATGTTGGTCAACTGTCATATTGGGCTCTGTACTGCCATAGCAAAAAAAAAAAATTTCGAGGGGGGGGGGGTAGGCCCGGTGTGCCCCCTGGCTACGCCACTGCTGTGCATGCCATCTCTTTGGATTGTACTTGCATACTGGCATTGCGAAGTGTATGTGTCGTGCTTTGTGATGAATTTTTGAACTATACTTTCATAATATTTACTGCTGTGACTTAGTGCTCAAGTTGCATTGTGTATGTTGTTCATCTGTTCAATAATGAGCTAGGTTCTGTGGTAGATGAAAATGTATAATTTACATTGACATGTGAATGTATTGTTTTGATTCTAATAAAGTGCTACCACCAGCATTTATTGTATCATTTGAAGTTTTAAGAATTTGTAATGCATTCAAACAAAAAGTCCTTGTACATGTAAAAGAATTGTTCAGGCTCTGATATATAGGTCGTGGTTCTCAGCCATGGATGTTTTGGAGACCCCCTGTGGACTGGTGGAAGTGATGAGGGACCCCTTGCAGTGAGAAGTAAGGAGGGGGGGGGTGAGGGCTTATAAATTAGCACAACATGCAGCGTGAAACAGGTGCCTTGCGTTTCTCCGTGGCAAAGAATGGTCAAACTAAAGTGTCACGCCAATTCAATCTCAACAGCTTGTCACTAAGTTGTGCGATCTGCCGCCACATTTCAGCTGTTTCTCGCTACGCTTTCTCTTCAAAATATGCAAGCCTGGAAAAGCACATGTGGTAGAAAATTGCAGTAAAAGCTTTACAGCCATCTCATGGAACGCATAAGTCAGCTCCGCCGCAATGCATAACCGTTATGCGGTTGAAGCAAAACAAAAAATAGTGGGGGCCGCTGTCATTGCACATATTGTTTCTTCAAAAAAGGCGTATTTTCTTTTTTGTTCGAAGATGCGTTTCGCGGACCCCCAGAAATGGCTTCGCTGACCCCCCCCCCCCTTTAGAACCACTGCATGCTATAGATAATGCTTGCGTTACCAGATGGGTTTAACCGATTATTCTTGCAAAACATTGTGCAAATAAGCGACAGGCAGTAAACGGAAACAGATCAACTGTGATCGAACATTGATGGGTTGATCATTTATCAATGGTCGCATAATTTGTAGATTTGGAATCAACTACAGGTACACGAGGTAGTAGGAGTGCACATGGCACCAACTTTTTTCAGTTTTTATTTATCTGCTGCACTCATGTTCGTGCTAATGTGTAATCCTGAATCACGAAAAAGTCAAGTTGTGTCCTGCCGTGACAAAAATATCCTAATTAAATGACACCTTATTTTCTGAAGAACAGCTGTTTCACTGAGGCATACAATAATGCTTTTTTTTTTAATAGGTACTGCACAATCTCTTCAGTAGTAGTGCCAACTACACGCGGACGTTCGCAATACAGAGGCGCAACAGTATTATCTTTTCTATTTTAAGGGAGACATGTCACTCGCGAATTAATGGACATCGTGCTTAACCTTGGTGGACGCCTTCGACATACATTTGAACGACGGCGTGATACGGAAGAGTAAGGGTTACTTAGTAAAAGGTAGCTAGTCTCCGAGTATAAAAGCAAATAAATACTGACTATGACTAATTCAGAAGCACTGTATGTCGTGCTTCAGCGCGCGTAAGTGCTCATCACGCAAATATTCGTCTAACTGCTCAGAGGTGCCGCTGACCCTGCGTGCAGATCGCAACAGCGCCTACACGTGCAATAAATGCACATGCTTGTATAGGTGCACGCTAAAATACCCTTGGAACTCTGACATCGACGTATGTAACAAAAATATGCGACATATGATGGTCTTCGAACAGCTGAGAACGCACTGCCGACACTTGCAGCTCGCGGCAAAAATAACCAAAACTGCTCCAACAGCACACGCTCGTAGAATACACATACGTGAGTTTCGCTATCTAAAGGTACTTTTCACGCCGGTATGGGCAAATTTTTGGGCGAGCGAGACATCCACGATGTATGGTGAACACACAAAAAACACACGTTTATCATTTCTCTTGCGGCACGACAAACGACGAACAGAAGTCGGAGCTGAAGGTGCTAACGGTGGCCTTCGTGAGTTCATGGCGCCGCGCTAACTATTTACTAACCTAATCCACGCGCAAACACCGCCGATGATGCAAAAAAAAGAAGTAGCAAGCTCCGCCCTCTCGTTGCAAACCACTTCGTAAATATATAGGCCGTGAAAAGTCAACAAAGCACGCGGTGGCTCTGTGGCGTAGTTGTTAGAGTGTCTGCTTTCGGTGCTTGTGGTCATGAGTTCGATTCCTGTGTCGTGTGCGATTTGTATGTGTTGTCATATGTGCGTGTTTACATTGATGTCATTTTCTAATTACCCCTAGAGATGAGCATTGTAGAAATTATTCCGTGAAACGCTGTACGAGTACCAAAATTTTTCTTTTTCGCAGCCGCTTTGTGTGCCGTAGCTGCCGCCACGTCAAGTTGCGCCAGCTATGGAGGATAAAAACAACTAACCGATACATAATGTATGACCTTCGAGATTCCGGGATTGTCGCTCGCTAAGCCTACATCGTTGATTATTTGACTATGGCTCTCGAAAACGGTGCCGAATCGACACGAATACCTTGCTGTCGAAGCTTCAGGACGTGAACCTAAAGCAAATAAAAGCATCAGTTCGGAGATAACGAGCGACAGAGCGCGCGACGACCACTTGATAGATTCGAGGTGGACGGCAATCGCTTTTCAGCGGCGCGGCCATGTTTACCAGGCGTGCGTATGCGCAGTTCACACCCGGTGTTCCGGTACCGGACAGACTAAAATCCTGTAATGTATGCGTTTCGGTTGCGAGCGCTCTACGTGTTTTGGTTGCGTGAATGTGTGCGCGTATGAATGTGCCATTTTCTGTGCTCGATTAATTTTATTTCAAAGCTGTTTCAACGTGATAGCTTTACTCCCTCGGAGGAGTGCTTTCACTCTATCGCAGACGGAGTACTGTACTCCATGAGGAGGCGTTGAATCACTCCCTGTCTAGAGGGAGTTGTTTCACCCCGGAAAAGGGAGTGCCCAGCGGGACAAGCCAAAACTCTCACAAAGGGAGTGCCCCGATGCCCTTTCTTCTAAGAGTGTACGTCGGAATATATGCCGTCGATACACTGATATTACGTTTGATCTCCTCAATGGAGTTTTTCCACCAACTCCATGTTGTCTGGTGCCGTAACTTCAATGTAGCAATGCCAGTTGTATTTTATTTTCGCGCCTTTTGTTTTGTGTCAAATAGCTGTTCGCAGGAAGAGCGGTGCTTTTAGAATCGTGTACGCAATTGACAAATAGTGGTGAAATCATACTTCCCTTTGGTGTAACGTTATTACCAGCTTATTTCACCGGGATCGTTGCAATGGTATTTTTTAGATATATTCTAAGTGGGAGGATTTCATGCGGGTATTAGCGAATAACGATATTGAACGTGCGGCAGTGTCCACGAAGGACTAGGCTGAGATGTACCGAGTGATTTATAATTCTGCCTGAACCAAACTCTCCATGTTGGGCCTTTATACGGAGTGCCCCAGGTGAGTGGGGCTAAGCAAAAAAAGGAAGGACAAGCAAGAAATTCGTACAATATGCGGTTGTTAGACTCTGCTTTTGGTTCACTTATTTCACGATTTCGTCGGTCTAGATGCTCGGTCCAGCACTGAGCTCTTTATCATGCACGTTTGTGCTAACAATTTTGAAGTGTTTGACCTCATTGTATAACATCCCTTCCCTTATCGATGAAGTCCGTAAACTAGAAAACACTCTGAGAATTTCGGCAGCTGATGGTCCTTTCATAATAACTGCGAAAAAAATGACAGGACAACGGAAAAGAAGCTCACAGGACAGGGCTCGTCATGTAGGGTTATTTTCCTTTGTCCCGTCCTTTCTTTCGCTCTCATCACGACGACATAACAACCGGCCCGTATCTCGAAGCTTCTACGTATGATCCTTTCACACCCAAAACAATCCAATCACAGCAAACGACGACTTGCGGGAGTGATGAATTCCACAGATATTGTATTCAGCAACAAACTAGCAACTACCGTATCACAACAGTAACGTTAGTGCCCTCAGAAGGAACCACTACATGGCCCTGCATGTGTACAACTCTGTTCTGGCCCTCAAATAGTCCAATGTAATCAAACAACTCTTACTTTCTGAATATGCCTCGTAATTTTCTGTTTAGCGATAAAGAGGGCATCTCCTGGCACCCGTTTACAGGCCATTATTTGCGTCAGCATGATATTTCACTACAGACTTTTCGAACTGCAGCAGCGGCATTGTCTATACAGTCGAAATTAGCCGACCACTCTCTGAGACAATATGGTCTACTGTCACCTCACGCACAGACACCCTTCTTGTCGTCCGTCGCCCCGCCACGGTTGTCTAGTGGTTATGGCGCTCGACTCGACCCGAAGGTCGTGGGATCGAATCCCGGCCGCGGCGGCAAAATAAAATGTTTGAGGCCCGTGTACTTAGATTTAGGTGCACGTTAAAGAACCCCAGGTGGTCGAAATTTCCGGAGCCCTCCACTACGGTGTCTCTCATAATCATGTCGTGGTTTTGGGACATTAAACCCCAGATATTATCATTATTATTATTGTCGTCCGTCAGCAACCCTGAAAACCTGACAGGCCCATACACCGACATGACCATGGTGGTTACTCTTTCAGATTAACAGATTGACGGCAGCTGACGAACAGTCTCATGGGCCGAACAAGCCAACCGCAACAGTGTCAACAAGCGTTTCAGTGATCATTTACCCAATCAATCAATCTTGTTTTATTACTGTTACTCGCATTCTCAGCATCTCTTCACATTTCTTAATTAGTCTGGATGCGCCGCCTTCATAAGGTCATGGTCATAGAATTCAGCACAACATACACCCGTTTTACACAAAACTCGCATGAAGATTATCAAAATTTGCAGTGGCTAGCTATACCGTACACGCCTCGTCAGAAATGCGTGCAATAAAATATGCTGAAGCCAGCAACCTTGCCCAGCATCCGGTGAACGCTGACAGGATGTCTGTGTTTTCATACTAGTGTTTAATATAACGACCCGCAATGCTCTTTCTATTATTCTGACTGTACGCGTACTACAAGTCGGTTGGGCTTCCTTTTGCCACGGAGAGTAATTTGCCCTGTGCAGCACCGGACGACGGTTCAGCTTCCCACGATCTCATCCATTGTCCAAAAAGGAGGGGAAGCCTTTTAGTTCAGCTAAAGCACATTTTTTGTAAAGTCCTCGTAGACTTACAGCGGCTGAAATACGCGTTGGGAACGGCGTATTTAGAAGGAGGGACGGAGTTCACAAAACAACGGCTATAATTTGTGTCAAGCGCGTGCCAAGAAACGACGTTGGTAGATTCAAAACAACGTCGCGGGTGCTTTTTTTAAATAAGTCAACCTACCTTGTTCCTTAGTTTGTCATTGTATATTAACTTAAAATTTAGACTGTTCTGAGGTCAAAGTGATCAATTGAATCGGATTTACATAAAAATTACACTGTCACATTTGAAGAAAGCAAATACGCAACAATAATGTTGGTGTATGTTCAGAATTGTGTTATGTTGTGATCGTGTGTTTGATGTTATATGTAATTATTTGTCTTACTGTTTTCCTATGTATGTCGAGTCATACAGAATATCTGAGTCTGGACGTGTAATCTGAACATATTTTTTTCTACTGGAACTTGCGCTGGACAACTTGTGACTAATGTGGTGCTCGATGTGATGTATTTGCACATCTTGTGTTCGACTGTATAGCATTTAGTGCCCTTATTATATTATTTTATATTGCATATTTCGTCTCCTAAGCGACAAGGAGTAGCCGATGCCACTGTAAAGACACCGACCCGTCGTATTAGTAATTTCAATAAAAAAAATAGCGCGTGTATCCTGTCGGAGAAAGTTTTAACGGGCTCGGAGTGAGTTGAGAGGTTGAAGTGGAAGGGAAATGAATGGTAGATCTGTATTAGGAGCGCATTGTGCTTGTTGGTCAGCAGCAGTACTGTGAGGGTTCGCGCCATGGGTTTGAATCCAGTGTACCCTGATGCAAGTAGCTGTATTACGATTCAGTGTGTGTATCACCTCGCAGATTTCCATCGCCTTATGAACTTTCCTGAGTTCCATAATAGCCGCTAAAAATCAGCGAAGATGTCTAGTTGCTTGATTGTAGGCAGCTTAGAGGTGGCACTTTTCACAGCGCCATGGATGACTTGAAGTCCCCTTACTAGAGCACCGGTTTCCGTAGGTAGATAACGCTGGTGACCACTGATGAAATTGTGAGTGCTATACAGGAATGATGTCCTCCCGCCGTCTTGTAGGATAGCAGCATCTGTATAGACATTGCAGCTATTAGCGCATGATGCTTCGATGATAGTGCGTTCGTCAGTAATACCTGTTGCATCGCTGCGTCGCAACTTCGCTGGGTTATTAGTTGTGATGATGGTGAATTGACAGGGAGGCATTGGATTGTGCTGGCTGTCCATGCGAGAGCCGCATCGAAAGTGAGCATGCAATGCACTTGAGCTCTGCAATATTAGCTCTGAGCTCTGCAATAGTGTTGAGTCGTGTATGTTCCTGTAAAGTTGGTATTGGAGTGATACTGGGTAGCATTGTTATTGTGGGCATTGCATCACGGTTAATAGTCTCCAACTGTGCCAGCTGTGCCAAAGTCAACCGTTGAAATTGAGCCTGATATAGAATTCTCGGTTGCAAAACGCGCGTACGAGCCGTCGAGCTACGTCAGAGCGAGTTCCAGCTGCTTTTGATGCAATGCGACGAATAAGAGTAAGCGTTCTTGTGGAACTCTGTCTGACTTTACAGAGACAATGCACACCACTGCCGGACCGGTGTATATTAAAATCGAGGATGCGGACCTCCGAAACCTCAGGAATTGTCACCGCACCAAGTGTAAATGTAAGAGTGCGCTGCGTGATAACTCTGCGTACTGACTTGTTGGCCAACACACCATAGCTTGATTTTCGGGCGGAAATGTCCAACCCTGCTTTCCGAACGTAGCCTTGCAGTACATCAACGGCTTCCTGAAGCTGTTGAGCTTGTCTAGAAACATCTTTTTATGCAAAGGCCACAAAGTCAAATCATCAACATAGATTATAAACCACGTCTGGAATCCGGTGTATAGTTGTCAATAAAGGTATTAGGGCAACGTTTAACAAAAGAAGATCCAAAGCGGTACCTTGTGGGACACCTCTGTTCGACGTGAAGCAGCCTTCTTTCTGTCCACCTACCCTTATCCTCTCATGTGGAACTCACGCACACTTTATTTATAGCACATATGCATTGAAATATCAGATATGCTTGTTCAAGATCCCCCCCGCTTGAGGTTTGGCATGCAGATTAACATGTCTTGGTATTTTTAATTACTGTTTTAGTCAATCTTTTATGCCATAAGCGAAGCGGACATGTTGTATTTCATTCAAAAACACTTTTGAAATTAATTAGTTTTCTTGAAATTACCTTCTTGAAGCAATTCATTACATCACTAAATTACTGACCCACAAAAGTATTCAAAACATTGCTCATTACAGCAATAGTAATTTAAATACTGTTATTTCATTACCATTATTTCATTACGGCTAATTCGGGTGAAAATCTACCTATTGAAGCAAAGGTAGCATTGAACGGCATAGTCGAGCTCCTTTAGCGAAAGCGATAAAATGACGCCGCTCTTGAGTGTAGATACGTCGCGCTGAAGATGCAAGCGCGCTGAGCCAATCGGCAGCTCCATGCGGCAATGTGTGCGAGTACTCAAGGATTCCATTAGCGCGAACACCATCTCGGTCGTCTCAGATATCTTCCTCGAAGCCTTCCTCCTGTAGGTATTGTGAGCGTAGTCCTCGCGCATACAGATAACGCTGCATTCTTCCAACACTCACAGATTAGCTCTCTCACCTACAATACCTCGGCGCCTGCACGAATTCGGCCGTCCTTAGATGGTCAGACGAGCGCCGCACTGATCGCACTAACGTTGCTGATAGGAATAGTGCGCAGGCAGCTAAACGCCCACAACATACAGGGCGTTTTGTTTAAAAACAATACAGAATTTTCAAATAAAAATCCTGCGGCAGCCAACCACCTCTCGTCTTCGTCAGGCGGAAACACTTTGCCGCGGTTAAAGTTACACTGGTATGAATAATTAACAAATACTCGTTAAGTAACTTCTTAATGATCAACTGGACGGCAGCTGTTTATTGAGAAAGTTGTTGCCGTAACAATTAATAACATACGAATTTTCTAGAAATCACGAAAAGTATATGCAATTTCAGACATTAATCACTGAATTATAACGGCGACATCGAAACCGTGCGCGCCGGGCGCTCAGGATACGCCTCAGCTTAGTATGTTTGCCTCAACGTTGAGTTCATGTGCAAAGACGACAATTGGGTGACTGCTGCAGCGTTTTTATTAAAAAAATCAATATTTTCTTTAAAAAACCCTTGTATGAAGAAAACCAAGGGAAAGCTCAACGCACTGGGTGTTCAGCACTCCTAGAAGGGTCGGTACAAGCGTTACAATTTCAAAGGGTCGCAAGCGATACGAGAAACGTGGCCAACGCTCTGAATGTCCAGGGAGTGTTCTACCAAAACATTTACTATTCTACGCACCAAATTTTACGTAAACCACAGCCATCCGTGTGACTTGTATGTTCTTTCAGATGCCCGACAAGCATTTACAAACGCAGAAACAATCACTAGTCTCGATAATTATTATTCAGCAATCGACGTGTGTAAATAGCTTGTGCACAGCACCGGGGATATTCTACAGTTCCATACGTACAACAACCATTTTCCTTCTTGTACATAAATATAAAGTGGTATAAATGCCACCTGCCTTTTCGTTCGTCGCACTCGAGCTTATTACGCTGAAAGCAGGGCTGGGCAAAGATACTTTGAAATTGTATCGCGATACGATACAAGATACTCAGGCAAGAAGTATTGGAGATACAGATACAAGATACTGCCGCAATAATTGTATCCGATACGATACTTGGCAATTGTATCTTAAGATACTTCGATACATTCTCTAATTTGTTATTATAGATCCATATAATGTAGCAGCGAACGCCTATGCACGAAAATGTCTTCTTGAAAATTTCCTGTGACCTATTTTGTTTCACTTTAATGAAATGTCTGGTAATATCTAAAAGTATTGTCCTTCTTGCTCAAATTATGTTAGTTTCCTTCCAAAGCAATTTATTGCGATTTGCTTTAGCTTCTTCACAGGACAACTCTTTATACAGTTCGCTGACAGCGGTTCTTGCTTGTCATTTTTGCAATTAATGGGAGTCGCTGCTCAGCTTGCCGACCAGCTAGCGGGTTGCCATATAATCACAATAACTTCTATAACAAGCCTTCGCACGATGGCGCAAATACCGGTGTGGACTTTTGCCTTGTCCGTAAAAGACAGTTTGTACAATACCGTGTATCCGGACAGGTGTACAGCAGCAGCAACGCTGGTAGCGACTTTTTTTTTAGGGGGGGGGGGGGGACGCATGGTGTATGCTAGGGGTTTGAGACCTTTCGCTAGCGGCCCCGGCCGCACACATGACCATCTTCGTCCCATTGTTTTTACTTTCTAGATAAGTATGTTCATGAGCTACACAGACATGACAGGTCTCAAGCTTTCCTTTCGTGAGGAACATGTGGTCACCATGTGCTGAAACATAACCGTGGAACAAAAACTCTATATTTCAGAATCCGCGTCCAGAATTCACTCGTTGTGCACATCGGTATCGATGTTTCTCTAATCCTGACTCCAAATTCCCTTCAGAAATGACCTATGTGTCAGACATGGGAAAGGCTTCCTTTCGAATGGCAACGTCATTTTGTTCAAACTATCTCCTACCATCTTCACTGCCCCGGCGCTTCGAACTAAATTTCGCGACTGTGGCCCGCTGGCTATAGGCTGAGTTGAGACCCCTGGTGTATACGTAGATGACGTAAAAGAGCAATGAACTTTCATATTCTACTTATCTGCTGGCGTAAAGGATTCTTTGTTGATATCCTCACTAACGTGTAATCTTTTAGCAATTTTTCTTCAAAGAGAAAACATGTGCAACACAGAGACGTCTCAGACGTATGGTATAGTTGCACAAAGCGTCGGAGGACACCACCGTTATTCGCGCTATTGCCGCTATAGATCCCATTAGGTGGCGACGTAATACGAAAAATATTAAGAAGGCCCTAAAACAGGAAAACTAATACAAGTAAAATAGAGAGGTGGTTCTGTATCAAACATTCACATTGAATGAGTAGAGAAACACGAGGGCGCGCTTAATAGCAATAAGCATGAAGTATCGTCAGCTTACCTATTAAGACCATAGAAAATTCAGTGCCTGTGGAAAATGCCTGAAACGGCTCGTTGGGACGCTCATGAGTAAAACGGAGCATTCAGTAAAACACCTTTTCTCGAATCCCCTTCCTAACATCTTTAAGATGGCTCCTAATGATTTCCCATTATTTTAATGCAAACTCACTTTCGCTATTTTCCTAAGCGATAAGCAGAATGCTTTGTACTGTAGCTCAAGGGATGCCTACATGATTATATATTTGTAAAATCGCCTTGGTAACTTGTAATGGATAAACAGTAGTAGAATATAAAGCAGACAGTTAGAAGAATAAAGCAGAGATCTTATTTTCGGAATGCGTTACAAAAGATATACTGCAGTGACCAGACCGGAAAAACAGTACAGAGACCTGGGTATGTATTGGATGCAAAATGACAGCAATAAAGCACTTGTGCTAATCATCAAGTTATGATTTCGTAAATTCTTTGAATAAATGTAGCAGGAAGTGAAAAATACGGTGCGCCATAATATTTTCTGTTAGGTAAACGCTTGATCTATTAGCATCTAGCATAAGTACTAGTGGTTGCTATAGTTGTTTGCATATCTTATTTACATATAAGTGAATTCATTGTATGTAAGTCAAGCTTTACATCCACGAGATCCTTCAAATCGCTGATATGTAAATCCACGCGACGCAAAGCGACCCCATTCTTGCAGGCATCACATTTCGTTACGGAGCAAGACGCAAGAGGATGTTCAATAACGACACTGTATAGCAACATCGAAATTTGCGCGATAGACGCTGCACGCAGTGGAGTACGCGGCGCAGGACAGTGGCTAAGAGCAAGTGTCGCGGCATTGGTGCAACTAAAAAGAAAAGAAATCGACAAAACAAAAGGTACGTGGGCTGGGCGTAGACGTCCGTGCGCTTGTCTTCCTCATCTTCTGCCTTCACTGGAGGACTCTGGCGGAAAAATAAAATTGCGTCACTGCCCTTAGACTTGTTCAGATGGCTTAGTGGCACCAGTACCAACCTGAGAAGCGGAGCTTGGCCAGTGATTATTGTTTCGCACGGTTGTGTTGCAATAGAAGTATCTTGTATTTTAAGGTACACGATACATTATCGAATCTATCGGAAATACAGATACAGATACTCATCTTTCGAGACGTATCGCGATACAGATACAAGATACCCACACAGTATCTAAGATAATATCTAAGATACATGTATCTTCGATACTGCCCAGCACTGGCTGAAAGGTAAACCTCGAACGACTGGTGCGCGCCTTCGCACAATGTAACGACCGAGCTCGAATAGCCAAGGGCCTGTTAAAGGGCGCCTAAAGCGCCTCAGATAATATTTTAACATTTCAATAAAAGAGCACATCGAGTTCAGAGTGCCGTAACGATCAACAATACCAAACACGGAAGCCCTAGAGCCGCGGGCGCGCCACAAATTCCAAGAAACATTATCTCAACCTTTCCGAACATTTAAGTGTTCCTAGAGTTGGCCGTGACGTCACCATTCGCACCTGGTCATGTCATCCAGAAAAAAAAAAAGCTGTTTATCTAGTGGCAGGTACGCGCGCTCACCGCCATTCCTCCTCGCACGGTGAGGAGAGGCTCCCCGAGGAGGAGAGACGAGCCGACGAACGGAGCGCAGCGAAGGAAAGAGCGAAACGAACGAGGACCTCTTCTGGATCATCAAAAGCGTGTAACGCAGCTATTACGGCACCGTCTTGGAAAATTCTCGACGCTACGTGTTTGTTGAAGACTCGTGCAAAACTGCAACACCACAACTCCATTTCGACCTCTGGGTGGTTTAGGGGCTCTCTAAAGCTGCGAAAGGGAAGTACAGTACAGTGACAATGTCAAGCTCAAAATGCAGCTCAAAATGAGTGCAAGTATCTTCTATTGTGACAGCGTCTTTTCCTTAACGCGATCACATGAAAAACATTTCTCTCGTAACCGAAGAAACAAGACATTCCAACAAAACTCGGGGATCGATTTCAGTCACGAAGAACTTCCGTCGCAATTGCTTCAAAAGCCAAATTATCTCCAATCAAGACGCCAGACATCTTACCAACAGTGGTGGCCAAATGACAGAAAACGCGAACAAAAGGCTAATTGCGAACGGCTCCTAGGTTTCATAAGTCCATCTAAGAGATGGTGCATTTTTACGGCAGGATGAGTTGTTACTGAATGGGTACAGAGTAGAGAATCGCAGTAAGGTCTGCCTAGCTTCCTGGCATGCGGATAGGTTGAAACAGGCACGCGTATTCCTGTTAGTCCAACCTATCCGCACAGTGAGTTTCCATCCGTCGGCTCCCTCTTTTACCTTGCATTAGCTTCTTGGTAATTACACTCTCACTCCAAGAATGCTAGCGGTGTAACGACAATGCAATGAGGCGCACTGTGGCCATACATGTGTACACTTACGCAATCTTGCCACACACTTTCAGCAGAATGTTCCCTATACTTAAGCTATCATTTGTTACACCCGTTGTAAAGACACTGAGGTACGAATCGATACTAAGGGCCAGCTGAAATCTGGCCACAGCCCACACCTACATCTAATGCGCGATGCGATGACCGTATGTCCGCCCAAGTGCCGTAGCAAAAGCACCGCCTTAGAACCCATGGGTGTCCGCCTATACAAAGCCTTCGGACGCTCACTCTAGGAATAAGGCGGCGCTATTAGCCACCGCTTCTCCACCCAATCTTTATGATCTTCCGCCATAGACGCACTTGCCGATACGAGGAGGCGTGATGCGAGTGCAATAGACTATATGGCGCCCAGCACCAGTCTTCTCTGTTCAAGGGGAGCACCTTGCCAGGTGCTAATGCCGTGCCTCTTAACGTCCAGCGTGTTCCGGGTGCGCTGTAGGTGCAAAATGCCGGACCGAAATCGTCTTTCGATGGTAGGTAGACGTGTAATCTAAGCTGGCAATTCGGGCTCGCACGCGTCGATGACTTTCGCGCGTCTAAGCAGGAAGGTGTGGCTTTGGGCGCAACTGCCGGGAATCATACGGCGACTCGCGTTACAAAATGCCAGAGTGCTCCTTTCTTACCCGGTATTGCTTGAAAGGCGTTATCAGGCTCTTGCGTACGCTGCGCCTAACGAATTGAAGCCGCTAGATAAGTTGGGCGCTAATGTGGGTCGCTAAGGTCATAATGAAAAAAAAAAAATGTGGAAGAGTAATATGGCAAGGTGCATACGCAGGAAAGTGAGTATTCAGAATCCCTTAAACAACACAGCCTACGTGGTTGGTGCAGTGAAGAACGGCCAATTATTTTTTTACCACCTGGCGCTTAATTCACTGTTCAAAAAAAATTGCTCGAGTGATTCTACAGTTTAGCAGATCGGAACGCAGCGCTGCCGATGGGAATCGAATTTCGGAGGTCCCTGTCCTAGTCATCCTATCTGCCGCCGTCTTGTGTATACAGTATGGCGTGATTGAAGCACACATTTGCTATTCTGAAAAGCCCGTGCAGTGCCTGTCTAACTTATCGCAACTAGAAGACGTATACAGAAAGGCAAGCAGGCCCAGTGGCGGACAACACAGGCTTGCTCAGCGATTAACCTACTGTTTTGTTGGCGCCATGAGGAGATAGAGAGATAATAATAAAATGAGAGAACGACAGGGAGGTCAGCCGGAATGGAAGCATCCGGTTTGCTACCCTACATAAAGGGCAGGTTCAAAGTTGTAGCTTCGAGAGAAATCAAGTCCTCTAAAATGTCAACACGAAGTACTATGCTCTCTACTAATACATACTACACGATTGGATTGTTTGTGTAAATACCGCCTATCACATTGTATGGACTTTCGCATACACTACTAGCGTTTTAGTATTAACATCATTTTTTTTTTGCGCGATTTGCTTAGTCCCCTCGAGACACGAGAGTAAAGAAGGTTGGTGATACGATGCGTAATACGTGTGCTATCATAACCTTACTTCTAGTTAGGTACGCTTAACTAACACATCTCTGTTTTGTTGTGTTCTTATTTTGCAAGATGCTTCTTCTTGTGCTAAAATGTCACTGCGCTACACTATAAGGTACCTTTCATTTATAGCACGGGGACACAATGTTTTTCTGCATATAAGTAGACAGAACCGATTGGCATATCTTTGCACTCGTATACTATCATGCATATGAATGGTCACTGCATCATTCATGGGTTGCAGAATCATATTGTCTGCAGCAGACCCTGCAGGTTTTTTTTTTTTCAGTAATATTTTTTATAGGGCTCAGTGCCCTATAAAAGGGGCCCTCAAATACCGTAGTGAGCACCCCGGTTCAGCCAAGAAGTAAGTCAAGAAAGCGAGCAAGGCTTCTCGCACTGCAGGTACCGCAAGTAGAGTAAAAAAAGTAATAGTGCAAAATAAGGAGCAATGTACAAGCGGGTCTGGTAGTTGGAAGGCACTCCGTGCGTTTCATCGCGACGGCACTATATACAGAGATTCAGTTCTCTAGAATAGTCACACTGTCTTCCTTTTTATTCAGTCGTCGCTTTACGAGAAGATCATATATCTTTAAAAAAATCAGAAGAAAAATGCTGTCAAGCTTTAAAGTATATCGAATGACGAATAGTAAATGCACCAGCCTGTGGACAGCCAGATTTCATTCCGTTCCGGGGAGTATGCACTGTCGTGATGGCGCAAAGAAGATGACTTATTAGCAGAACATCATGATTTTGAGCCTCTCCCTCGAGCTCCCTCAGTTACCTCCTATATGATGTTACTCGTCGTTCAATAAGTTGAATGATCCATATGCCTGGCGAGGACATACAAACAAACATGGTGGACGCTCGAGCTTCGCCTTCAAGTGTAGAACGCGATAGCGCAGTTTGGCCCCATTCACATCTCCTGCTCAATCGCTAGCCTGGCTTCGCTATCCTATCCTACAATACCTACTTCAAATAAAGTCACGAAGTGCCCGCTACGCCATAATTCTTCCTTCTGCGAATTGGCGGATTACCCACTAGACGTCTGTAAGGCAACACGTGGAACTGCGCAGCTGCGCACTTTGTTGATGCTGTTGTTGATAATGATGATTAATTATGCCCGTGCACTTTATAATTGGTGGGCTCCTACACCAATTGCTAGTCGCGCAATTCGGATGTTTTGACTCCTGGTGGATTCTACGCTTCTGCCACGCAATATTACTTGGGTTAAAGGGGCCCTTGAACACGTTTCCAAGTAATCGTCCAGTGGCCTCATTAACAGCTTACTGCCTCGCGAATCAACGGCAGCAAAAATTTTTAGAATCCATCAAGCACGAGCGGAGTTAGAGATTTGTCGCACGCTACTAGTGCTTTATCTCTCCTTTCGTGCAAGCGAGCGCGCTGAAAGATGCGCAGTGACTGGAGTGATAAGGGGGCAAGAAGATGCGTTCCTTCATCAGCAGGCGTCATGACCTTCAGGACTGTCTCTTTTTTTTATTCCTTTTCTTCGAACGCACAACTTACATTCAGTGTGATCGTAACCGCGCGCGCGGGCACGTAGCGGAATCCCGCGGCGGCCGCAGTAACTGTAACTATGCAGCTCACGATGCTCAATTCAGCCAATGACCATCTACATAGGGCATACCTTTACAAAAAATGGGTTTAGACAGTCTATAGACTGTCTAAAACCATTTTTGTACAGTCTAAAGACTGTCTGAATACACTTTTGTAAGGGTATGGCGAGGTCATTTGGGTTTATGGCATCATTTATGGAGAGAACATGGAACGATTTGTAGCTGACTTTGAGAACGAATTCTAAATTACAGGCCGCGTGCTGTGCTATGTTTGGATCGCGTGTTCTCAGGAGCTTCGAGTACCGATGGGCAGCGTTGCCTGACTAGGCTGAAAAAGTGTTGCAGGGCCCCTTGAAGGGGACTCCTTGCTAATACTACTACTAATAATAATATCTGGGGTTTAACCTCCCAAAGCCACGATACGATTATGAGAGACGCCGTAGTGGAGGGCTCCGGAGATTCCGGCTACCTGGGGTTCATTAACGTGCGCCTAAATCTAAGTACACGTGCCTCAAACATTTTCGCCTCCATCGAAAATGCAGCAGCCGCGGCCGGGATTCGATCCCGCGACCTTCGGGTCTGCACTCGAGTGCCATAACCACTAGACCACCGAGGCGGGGCCAGGCTCCTCGCCCTACATGACATTACTGTAGGGGTTTTTTTTTCCAAAAAGTGTTTCGTACACCGGCGCGGCTCAGTGGTAGAACGTCCGCTTGCCAAACAGAAGCCTTCGGTTCGATTCCAACTCAAACCGAAGCTTTTTTATTTATTTATTTGCATCTCTCTCGTACTTCCACTCATGGACAACGCCGATTTTTCGCTGCGCAAAAGAGAACGGCGTCTCCATGACATGCCGGAAAACAATCTTCGACAGAGAGCGAATCCGCAATACCGGGCTAATGAGGAAGCAAAAGGACGTCGACGAGCCGAGGATGACACCGAGTATTTCGACAGAAGGCAACAGCAGCGGGAATACAGGAGGAACAAGCGGGAATTTAGTTACCTGTTGCATTGTCCAGCTTTATATAGCAGGGCCGTTGTAATATGAACGTTAAAGGGACACTAAAGAGAAACAATGAATTGGTTTAGATTGATAAAGTGTGCTCGGAGAACTCTTGTGTAGTATTTCACCACCATAGGTTTATTATTAGAGGAGAAAACCAAGTTCAAAGTTTCATTTTTAAATTTCGCGCCGAACTTTGTAATTCGTGACGTAAAAGGTTTCAAAGAGCATTTAGCGTACTGGCTCGACGAAATTTCCCCAAACTCGTTATGTCAAGTCTCTGGCCCACTCAGAGGACAATGTACTTCGATTTAACCGATTAGGAACTACGTAGTTCCTATATATGACGTCATGGCAAATGGTGCGGGAATTCCAAGGTAGCGTCGCCCCCTGTATTTTCTTTTTGCGCGTTTTCTCGCTTATTAAGCGTCTTCTCGCAGCAAGCGTGGTGTTTTTGGTATCGTGGAAGACTACTTTACTAATGCGAGAAAAATCATTTTGCTCTTTAGTGTCCCTTTAAAGCTGGATATGGCTGAAATGAACAAAACTTGATGTAGCATAAGCTAGCAATACTATAACAAAACCTTAGCAAAACCATAGAATGACAGAAAATACAGTTCCGCCGTGCCTTTAGCATTGCAACAGCAACGGCATGCAAAGCTGGCCGCGGCCTTCTTTTCGTTTGTCTTCGCTCCAAATCTGAGCTGTATCTTTTAGCCATATATAGTTACCAACTCGCCCAACTAGGCATCCTGCTACAACAAAATGTTCCCTCACTAGAAGTAGTGACATCCTAGGATTTCAGGGCAGTCATGGGCCGGTTGCAGAAACGTTCGCCCATTTTTTAGCGGCGGCCCACTGGAGGAAGGCATGGTGGTAAACACGACGTTATTGAATACCTGTCTATGCGACAAAAGACATCCTTTCAGAAGCGTAATATTCGACTACTGCGCACTACCGCGACACTTGCGAGTGCTCACTTCCATTTGATGTTATTATAGGGCGCCTTTTCCAAACTACCGTAGCATAATCATGCACTCGACCAGTTCGAGTAATCACTTCGATTGTGTGTTATTTCTAGGTCGACCTTTCCAAACTTCCGCAGTATAAACATGCACGAGAGCGACGTATGTCTAGGAATCGCCAGTTTGTGCTCAATCAGGCACATGTCCAATTCGCCACGCTTCGCATGAAACAATAAGTTGTGAGTTGACATAAGCCGCCTTGACATTGACATACCTTGACATTGACATTGACTAACATTGACATAACCCGCCTATGATGCATGAAATAAAAGGAGTCGCTGATGCTTATACGCCTCAGAAATTGCAGCAGTGCATAGGTCACTACGCGTGCTTTCGACGCGCGCCGTTCTATGTACGTTCTGCGCTAACACCTGTACTCTGGCTGACCTCACTAAATCCATCCGAAACATAACGAGCGCTTTGTCGCAGCTGTGGGTAATGCAATCGCCTTATATGTAGAAGCACTCTACGCAACCATAGATGAAGCCCGGTCTCCCCCTTCGCTTCTAGTTAAGAAATCAATGAATGAATGAACGTATAGGTAAGGCGCGAAGTACAGCGAAACCCGTACGACATACAACACTGCCCCAGATAAGGACCTTGCAAGGCACGCTATGCGCGTTCTCTGACATCGGCTCCTGTTGGCTGCTGAAGGAACAGTAGCACGCAACTCTACGGGAGGCAGATAGAGCGGTGAACTAGCGAGGACTGATTTGTAAATGACGCCCATTTTCTGTATAGCATTAGTGCAAGCGTGAATGCCAGAGTTAGCTGTTGCGGCTGATCACGCATGGTCTTAATAACCAATTAGGGGACATTCTGATCGTTAAGATTTTACTGTCACGGATTCTGTTTATGGCGCGCGCACACGCACATGCACACGCGCACATGCACACACGCACACGCACACACGCAAGCACGCACGCACGCTCAAACACACGCACAGACACATACGCGCGCAGACACTCACTCACTCACTCACTCACTCACTCACTCACTCACTCACTCACTCACTCACTCACTCACTCACTCACTCACTCACTCACTCACTCACTCACTCACTCACTCACTCACTCACTCACTCACTCACTCACTCACTCACTCACTCACTCACTCACTCACTCCCGCCCGATAAACTGCGATTGCAAGAAACCGCTTGTATTAAATATTGAAATCGCCACTTCCAAAGTAAATAGCTGTGTCAGGGAAATGCGGTGAGGGAGTGCGCCAGAGACATCAACTCAAGGAGCCGAAACACCTGCGTTGATGTGGAGCATGGCCGGCCGCGCTCCATGGAAAGCCGAGGGCGAATATACGCAGACACATCTCTTCCAAGGGTGCTTCGTAGTGCGCGCACACACGCACGCACAAGTGAACGGAGAGCAGAGATTCCGCGTCGTACGCAGAGGCGAGCAGCGCTGGTAGCAGCGACTGTTTACGCGTCGACCGATAAGAAGGACGCGAAGTGACTTCGATTAGGCTGCCGTTCCCACGGTCGGCGATTGGTCCAACAGTGTTACGCGTCACCGCGACTGCAGCTGACGAGAGAAGGCTGCGCCGGCTGCGTGCGGTCGGGTGACTCGACGTCGTCGGCACTCCCTGGGCGATGGCTGGCGACACGCGCTCTCACTGCGAGTGCGACCTTCATTCGAGAGATTTACAGTGACACGGAGATGTTTGAAACGCGGCGCAGGCCGGAGCGTAATTCGGTTGCAGCACGTAAAGCGACGCTTCTCTCCTCTGTCATGGGGCCTAATGAAATCGCTAAACTTCATGCCACTGGCGATCCTTTAAGCAGAGCGCCGAAACGAAATAAATTGCACTGTAACTGGAGATATAGAGATATAGGTAACATGGTGATCGAAGTGTCTCGCTAATTGTTTGGGCTCAAGTGGCTGCCGCGGATAAGGTGATAATAAGTTGAAATTAGCCGTTCAAATGGAGCAACTCTTATACATTCGGATAACGTAAATGGAAACTCGTTTGGAACACCGACTGCCTTCTCTACTGTTGATCACCTGCGCACACATTAAATATGCCTTGTATCGTGTAAATCACACGACAACGATCTGTTCTTTCCCGCCTATATTCTTTAGTCTATGGGTCAGAACACGTACGCGCCACATAAGGGCAACGTTTTATAGCGAAACTATATATAACTCGTCATTCTTAACTGAATCGCGGTCACAATGACTCTCTTCACATTCTTGGTGTGGCCGGATTCATAAGTCAAAGAACCACTGAGCGTGCATGTATAATATTTCTAGCATGTATATTTTTTCTCGAAGGTGAGAGTTAAACCAAGAAACTTAATCGGTTCACTTTCTAGCATCATCATCATCATCATCATCATCATCATCATCATCATCATCAGCCTGTCTACGCCCACTGCAGGGCAAAGGCCTCTCCCATGTTCCGCCATTCAACACGGTCCTGTGCTTTCTGCTGCCACGTTATACCTACAAACTTCTTAATCTCATCTACCCACCTAATTTTCTGTCTCCCCCTCACGCGTTTGCCATCTCTTGGAATCCAGTCAGTTACCCTTAATGACCACCGGTTATCCTGCCGACGTGCTACGTGCCCGGCCCATATCCATTTCTCCTTCTTAATTTCAACTATGATATCCCTAACCCCCGTTTGTTCCCTGACCCACTCTGCTCTCTTCCTGTCTCTTAAGGTTACGCCTATCATTTTCCTTTCCATCGCTCGCTGCGTCGTCCTCAATTTAAGTTGAATCCTCTTTGTAAGTCTCCAGGTTTCTGCTCCGTAGGTAAGTACCGGTAAGATGCAGCTGTTATATACCTTCCTCTTGAGAGATAGTGGTAGACTACCATTCATGATTTGATAATGCTTGCCGAATGAGCCCCATCCCATCCTTATTCTTCTAGTTATTTCACTCTCATGGTTCGGCTCCGCGGTTACTACCTGTCCTAAGTAGACGTACTCCTTTACAACTTCCAGTGTCTCGCCACCTATCGCAAAGCGCTGTTCTCTGCCAAGATTTTTCCACATTACTTTAGTTTTATGCATATTAATTTTCGGACCTACTCTTCTACTTTCCGTATCCAGTTCAGTAATCATGAGCTGTAATTCGTCTCCCGCGTTACTCATCAATGCAATGTCATCAGCGAATCGCAGGTTACTGAGATACTTCCATTAACTCTTATCCCTAATTCTTCCCAATCTAGGCCCTGAAAACCGCCTGTAAACACGCGGTGAATAGCATTGGAGAGATCGTGTCTCCCTGTCGTACGCCCTTCTTTATTGGGATTCTAGCGTACTTTCTAGCATACGAAGCGCCAAATTTAGCTCGGGAGATGTTTCATGGAAGGTGGCTAGAATAACTTCGCGGTACTTTTGTCATTTCCGTCTGATCCACAATACTGTATAACACAAGAAAGTCACCCACATAAAAAAAATGAATAGAATCTTGTTGACATTTAAGATTTCTTCAACTAATAAACAAGCACACAAACACATAAAGAAAGAACAACGTGTGCACGATAGGGGTCACCTACGATACATCCTTATTGTGTGATCGAAGACATATACGACACAACAGGAGGGTATCTGCGTGACGGCACAGGAGAGCATCGACCATCGCTGGACATTTCCATCAATGCCATTGTCATTGCACAGTACATTTTCATGATACCAAGATTTTCGGAAAAAGTGAAGTGTAGCAAGAGTGAAACTTGCGCTGGTTGGTTCTGCTTCATGTTTAGACGGCAGCGCACCCTCACAGACAAACAAGAAAACGACCACAAACACACAACAGGTGCCTCAACATACGTTTAAAAGAGTACGAAGAATAATTTGACATTAAAAGATATGCCCATTCAGCTCAGCATCTAAATAGATGTGTATGCCAAAATTTAGATAGGCTTTCGTTTTGAAGCGTAATAAGAACCAGGTTGTGAGAGAGTTCAATGAAGAGTTCTGCATCGGGAAACACTCTATGTCGTATATCAGTAAACAGTCAATGAAGCTGTATGCCTGTGAGTTTGAATGTGATTGCGATAGCAAATATACGGACACTCTCGGTTGGTTTTTGCCGTCGCCGTTGCCGTCAAGTTCTGTGTAAAGTCGAAATCGATCTACCGGATCTACGTATCTTTTTCTTGACATGATGTAAAAGGAGATGTTTTCGCACAAATAAGGCGCCGGCTACTGCTTAGCCCTTGAGTGTAGATCGAACATACAACACAGAAATAGCATACAAACAGCAGTACATGTAAAATAAGCACACGTATGGAAAAACACACTCCCACACACATATCAAATAACATCATCGTAATGTAAAAGGAAATATTCGAAAGGCAATTAATAATGCCTGTGATAAGGCCACTGGTCAGCATTAAATCGAATCGGCACATTCGGGCAGCATAGCAATCAACACTTCTGGTCATTATGGGGATGAATGTACGTTCACCGCGAGTGTAAAAGCTCGCGAGCGTTGTGGATGGACGCTGCTCAAGTATGGCTGAAATGAGCAGGCCATCTCCGTCGCACGAAGGGCGCATGCGATAACATCAACCTTCATGCGAGGCCTGCCGTGGATAGTTCTTGAAACAGAGAGGATACGCCCTGACTGTCTTTCGTCGCGCGAAGGAGCATGAAGGGCCGGTGGTGGGAGAAGGGGGAGGGTGGGGAGGCTGCGTCGCTCGAGCAGGAACTGCGAACCTTGATCATAAGGGCACGGTCGCGACCGCTGGCGCACGCGCTCTCTGCACAGAGATCAGTGGAGGGCTCGCATACCACGTACTGTACATGCTGTGCTCTCACCGCTTACTTCACGTTGAGACGACAGACAGCATGAAAACCGCTTCGCTCCCTGGAGCGGCCGCATTCGCTTACACCAGCGTTTGGTCGCAGTTACTCGAGGTCGGATATAACAGACATAACAGCTAGCCTTACTTCGTGTAACATCGAATTTGCTCCTATCGCATTCATTGCTTCGTCCTTGGGGCGAAACTATGGTATCTTCAGACGCACAATACTCACGGATTCAAACCTGCCATCAAGTTTTTGTAGTATAACGACTGGTATGCGTAATTGCGCCATATAATCACGTCATGTCGCGACGAATCTGGTCTCTAAAGGTAATGTTGGCTCTGAGCTAGGCGTGCGAGTCTAAATTACGCCGATATGATCCGAACTGAAGACGGTGAAAACGAACGGATGTGCGCCACTTAACCCTAAATTGTCCCGTTGCAATCCGTAAGTACTGTACATATAAACAAAAGTTCACGGTAAGATGGCAGCTTGAAGAGGTGAAAATTCCTAGCACACGGGGTGTCGCTGAGCCTGGAGCCAACGTTTCGGCGGGTGGTCTTGTCTTCTTCAAGACAGCAAGGCTTCATATGTAAAGCGCTCGGCGATTGAAACGCGATTCTCGGAGCGCGTGTCTGCTGGCGGCGTGGGTGACGGTGAAGGCGAGAGCGTTCGTGACGCATTGTGACTGCATCAAGTACCCAGTCACTCGGTCTGTGTCTCTCGGTGGCGCCGGCGGAGCGCTGCGTTCCTTCCTAATGTCCGCCCAACGTTACTAGTACAACTCTAGTAACGTTGCGCCTACCCGCCAGGTCCAGCCGCTTCACGAGGCGCGGCACGTGAACGCAGTGTTTCGATGCCATGGCAAGCATTGCTCCGCTGTCGCCACATAGAACCGCAGAGTGAACGGCTGTCTACCGGATGCAGTCACCATATGTCAGGAACGCTCTCAGACTCACCCTCACCGCCAACAGCCATACGCTCCGAGCACATCACCGGCCACTGTACATGTGGCTCTGGTCTGGACGTGTTTGTATTGTGATAGTTGATAGCCTTCCTTCAGTTTGCGCATGTGGGGATATTGTGGGTTGTTTGCTAATCCCCACAGAGGCCATGCGCCTCCCTCTTTTTCAATAAAGGACTTTCCATCCATCCATTTGGCTTAACTTATGGTGCTTCTAAATTATGGAGCTTCGTTTATTGGCAAGCATTTCTGTCACAGTAAGGCTTCGCATTTTATTGCGCAAGCATTCTAACGCTTCTTACCATAGAAAACAAGCGACCAGGAGAGCACAAAGTCGTAGGCGGCTAGATAGATAGATAGATAGATAGATAGATAGATAGATAGATAGATAGATAGATAGATAGATAGATAGATAGATAGATAGATAGATAGATAGATAGATAGAGATAGATAGATAGATAGATAGATAGATAGATAGATAGATAGATAGATAGATAGATAGATAGATAGATAGATACGGTCAAAGTCGCAGAAGTTCGCTAAGAAATGCTTCGCATTTAAAAAATTGAAGCCAGTTCCACGCCTCTAAGCACCGCAGCTGGCAAGCAACCGCCACTATTTGGCGAACGTAGATTGAGTTCTTTCGTCTTCTTCTTTTTTCTTTCCCCTATCCTTCTTTCTTTATCTATTTCTATATTGCCCACTCTCCTAGTTTCCCTCCCCGTCACCCTCACTTCTTTTTCTCGCCACTTGCTATATTATACTGTGCATGGCTATGCAATGGTTGACTCTGTCACCCCTCCTTTCCATCTGCCTCAAACATGACATCAGTCCTCCTCACCCAAATTTCCCTTTCCCATCTCCTTGCTAAACTGTACTATATACAAGGTTATGGCATGCATTATACCCTCTCCCTGCCTGCTTTCCTTCCTCCTAGCCGTTCACATCACTACTCCTTACTCTCACTTCCCTTTCCCACCCCTCGTTATACTATACATGGCTATGCTACGCCTTACCCTCTCCCCTCCTCATTTCTTCCTACTCACTCTCAATGTTCTTTCCCACCCCCTTGCTATGCTATTCTGTGCATGGCTGTGCTGTGCTATGTGCTGCTTGGCACATACCCTCTTTCCGTGGCGCATATCCGCGCAGTTTTGGGGGTACGGCTCACGGCGCTACTCAAAGCTTAAATAACTCCAGAGTTAAGAGTACTGCATCCCTCCGACCGCAACAAAACAGCACCTTCCCCCGCGCTCTTCATAAGGACGAATGAGCCATATAGGAGGCAGTGTGGCCGATGTAGCGCATATTTTACTCAATGACCAGGTGGAACGCATATAATAGAATAACATGTTCCGACGGTTGTGATCTCCAGACTCCTTGGATAGATTATTGATGCTTAGCCATGATGCAACCGGCGCATGCCGCGGTTTATGCGATCCTAAAAGAGCAACCTTAAAATCTAATACCAGCAATTCTGTTTTGTACTTGACAAGCAGATTGCCCGGACGCTTCAGTCATCCGCTGATAGTAGAAATGCTCAGCAAATCCTGGACAGGCTATGAAGTAGGCAGCCGAAACTCATCCGAGCAGTGTCTCTTTGTGTGACGTATTTGAATGTACAAGCTGCCAAAACGCGCAGACCGGTCTGGCAAGCGCAGAGAACGAAAACGACGAAGGCGAACCGCTAGAAAACGCTGCCAATTTGTGCCGCTGCAAATTACAGAACCATGCCCTCGCAGCTGTAAAACAGTAAGAACTGTCATCATCATCATCATCATCAACCTGTCTACGCCCACTGCAGGGCAAAGGCCTCTCCCATGTTCCGCCAATCCACCCGGTCCTGTGCTTTCTGTTGCCACGTTATACCTGCAAACTTCTTAATCTCATCTACCCACCTAATTTGTGTCTTCCCCTCACGCGTTTGCCCTCTCTTGGAATCCAGTCAGTTACCCTTAATGACCACCGGTTATCCTGCCGACGTGCTACGTGGCCGGCCCATATCCATTTCTTCTTCTTAATTTCAACTATGATATCCTTAACCCCCGTTTGTTCCCTGACCCACTCTGCTCTCTTCCGTCTCTTAAGGTTACACCTATCATTTCCTTTCCATCGCTCGCTGCGTCGTCCTCAATTTAAGTTGAACCCTCTTTGTAAGTCTCCAGGTTTCTGCTCCGTAGGTAAGTACCGGTAAGATGCAGCTGTTATATACCTTCCTCTTGAGAGATAGTGGTAGACTACCATTCATGATTTGATAATGCTTGCCGAATGAGCCCCATCCCATCCTTATTCTTCTAGTTATTTCACTCTCATGGTTCGGCTCCGCGGTTACTACCTGTCCTAAGTAGACGTACTCCTTTACAACTTCCAGCGTCTCGCCACCTATCGCGAAGCGCTGTTCTCTGCCAAGATTGTTCCACATTACTTTAGTTTTATGCATATTAATTTTCAGACCTACTCTTCTACTTTCCGTATCCAGTTCAGTAATCATGAGCTGTAATTCGTCTCCCGCGTTACTCATCAATGCAATGTCGTCAGCGAAGCAGCAGGTTACTGAGATACTCTCCATTAACTCTTATCCCTAATTCTTCCCAATCTAGGGCCCTGAAAACCTCCTGTAAACACGCGGTGAATAGCATTGGAGAGATCGTGTCTCCCTGTCGTACGCCCTTCTTTATTGGGAATTCTGTCGCTTTCTTTATGAAGGACTATAGTGGCTGTGGATGCGCTGTAGATTTCTCCATTATGTTATATAGGCTTCGTCGATGCCCTGATTCCGCAGTGCTTGCATGAATGCTGATGTCTCTACCGAATCAAATGCCTTCTCGTAATCTATGAAGGCTATGTATAGGGGTTGGTTGTATTCCGCGCATTTCTCTGTCACCTGAGTGATAGTATGAATATGGTCTATTGTTGAGAATATGGTCTATTGTTAAGAACTGTAATAATGACTAATTCAGCAGCCATTATCTTGCAGATGCTGCGAACTTGCGGACGCTCCGTATCGCAGAAACCATATCGGAGCTCTGAAATAGTGACAGCTGCAATGTCGATGACGTCAACAAATCGACGTTCAGATTTGACCCCCCGCAACGCCATCGAGCCGGCTGCTGAGAATAGCTGTAACAACAAAAATGCAGCTGCAGAGTAAAGTCCAGAGCCACATCTCTAACCATCGATTCTATTTATCCCAAAAAACCTCGGTGACAGCCCAAAGTAATTACCGGTGCCTTTATTAGATTGGGTGGTGTATTGAAAAAAAACGGTATAATAAATTGGGAGCCGTGCCTCCACGACATTCTCCAAAGGCGGAACATGGCAAAACAATTAGATTTTGCTCATCTGAGCGCTATCGCCTCTTTTAGTCACACTGGTATGAACGAATTATCTGCTTATTTATAACTGCCCGGACATAACCGTGAAGCCATTATGCATGCGGGAAAAATGTACTACCACGAGAAAGAAGTATAGACAAACACAGCGCCACACTATCAACCTAAGATTACTAACTTCCCAACGGTCAATCGTAGTTTAGTTCACGCAGCTCATGTGTTGAATATACTAGGCGTGAAGTACGACTTTGTACGCACGATTGCGCAATTAATGTCTCTAGTTCTCTCGCAGAATGGCCAATGCCAGCAAAGTGACATGGTTTGCATATTTAAAGGAGGCAGTTGTTCACGCTCTCTATTGAAGGGACCACTGCTTGCTACCCGCTTGGGATAAGATCCAGACAGTGCATCTAGGGAGTTAACTAAAGTGTGAACATAGCAATACGCGCAAATAACTCCATGTTGTACGTATAGTTCCATTTGAATCAACAAGGTGCCGCCGAGCGAGGCTCCGAGGCACTTTTTGCTCACAAGGCACTGTGTGGTTTGACCTTTCGCGCTGTATTGTACTAAATCAAGATGACAAATACATATTCTCGAAACAAAACTAGCAGAACAATTTTACTCGGCTTGCCTATGAGGTAAGTATCGCCGCGGTAGCGGACGCATGAACCCGACGGCTGTGCTATAGGACTTAACACGGCTCAATGCGGCCGAAATCGGCTCGAATTTCGTGTACGGCTCGCATGGGCTGGATATGTGAAACCAAGGGTGCTATGCAGGATGGCCCGAGCTTCTCGGGCACACGATTTTGCTCCAAGCTTGCATTACGGCGGTCATGACAGGAAGATAGTGCGGAGCACGCGATAGCAGCGTTGATAAAACGGCTACAAGAACGAGAATGGCGTCACAAGCGCATGTGCGATATTTGCGGCGGTTTTCAAAGGAACACTGCGTCCCGAACGCGACAGCGCCGCCACTTAGTCAGCATTTTGACAGTGCAGCGAGTCAGCGTAATTGTTCGCGCTATCTTTATGACAACTGTTTCATCGCGCCTGCCACGGGCGTGTTAGTGGGCGTTTGTCCTCTTTCGGAAAATTCTTTCATTCCACCTGCATCATGGAAATTTCCACTCTCGAAGGCAACAAGGGCGCACACGCAGCACTCTGGTGCAGCTCGTTTCGCTTCTTTGGAATATTACAATAGATGAATTGACAGGTTACTGCTATACTTACATTAGACGTCTGAAGATTTTTCTGTAGTAGCGAATCGGTAGAAACAATGTCCCCAAAACAAGTAAATAATAACATTCTCGCCGCAAATCCCACCAGGGGCGCTTGCTTCATAGCTGTGAGTGGTACGTCGTGAGAGCGGTTAAATTGAGTGGGAGACATCGTAGCCACGTGATGATATAACCTTTAGTTTTTCGTGCGTGGTGCATAGTCTGTGCGATTAAGCTCACAGAGAATCGTGCCGCTCGCTGGCGTTGCGGCGTGAGCACTGCTCCTCGGCAAAAGGAAACGCGGTGGGCGGACCCGCTCTTCGCCGCGGGCGGTCTGTCAATCAAATTGATTGACGTGCGAACTCGGGCACAAACTCGTTGATTCTGAAAAGGTCCCAGTTCAACTCGGGACTGTCATAGTGCCGGTGTGCCTGTCAAGTGTTTCATGCGGTGGACGCTACTCAGCAGCTTTTTTGCATATAAAATAATTTGGTCAGGTTGCACTACTTGTGCAAGGCTGGTGCCATCGGAGGAGCTTGTGATCACCTAGCTTCTTTCAGCTTTTACGTGGCTCGTCTACTCAGTATGCTTGGTCTGCTTCGGGGGTAATGACCGTGTCAGTTCGGTCTCAATATCGATGCTATTGATTAGGAAGGCCTTAGCTAACATGATATTGAATAGCCCTTGCTTAACTGTTAATGTTTTAATTACCAGATTAATACCCAGGTTTAATTCGCAAGGTCCTGAATAGCACAGATGTAATTAGCATAATACTAATTACCACGGTCCTAATTAACACGACCTCGGTGAGTAACGTCTAGATTATCTTGGTTTAATTATACGCTCCTTATTAGCGTCGTGTTAATTAGTATTAATTGTTAATGTTTCAATTGCTGCGCCATTAATTACTCAGGTTTAATTCGCAAGGTCTTGAATAGTACAGAGGTAATTAGCATAATCCTAATGAGCACGACCCTAATTAGCTCGCTCGTAATTAGCATTCATGTAATTAACATTAATTGATAACTGCCTTAATTACCACGTCATTATTTACTCAGGTTTAATTCGCAAGGTGCTGAATAGTACAGAGGTAATTAGCATAATACTAAATAGCACGATCCTGATAAACGATCTCTGTGAGGTAAGGGCTTGATAATCTTGGTTTTTAGCGTCGTGGTAATTCGCATGACCTTAATTACTTGTTCCTGGCTTTACACGACCTTCATTAGCATGGTCTTAGTAAGACGTGGCTTAGCTCGGCCTTAGCATAATTTGGCCTAATCAGATTCGTCATAGCACGTCCTGAATTAGCTAGGTATACCGCCCAGCCAATTAGCTAATCAGCCGGGCGCACGTGCTCTGGGAGCGAGCAGACGATGAAGATAGAACGACAAGGGCGCGCGCCGGCCGAGCAACGCGCTAGAATGTACAGGGCGACCATGGTGATTATACACGTGGCCTCGGCGATTAGCTCTAGCCGCGGTGTTGTAAATCGCTCGGTCGGAACTAATCTCAGAGGCAACGGTGCTGATTATTCTAAATGATACTTAGTGCAGACATTAAACGCTTGAAAATGAGTTCGAACGGCCCGCGCACACATAAGAAATATAGTTAGTAGAGCTTTCTGCCACTTTTCTGGCATGGGTGCCACTGTCTGCCACTTTTCTGGCAGGCCAGTTCCAGCCTGTGAAATTTGAGTTAACAGCGGAGCCGGCAAGCAAGCGCCACCACAAAGTATTGTGGAACGTATTACTGTGGAACTGACAAAGCGGCAAGGCCAGTTCCACAGTAATACGTTCTGGCAGGCCAGTTACACGCCTGTGAAATCTGAGTTAACAGCGGAGCCGGCAAGCAAGCGCCACCACCTGGCAAAGTTTTGTGGAACGTATTACTGTGAACTGACAAAGCGACAAGGCCAGTTCCACAGTAATACGTTCTGGCAGGCCAGTTCCACGCCTGTGAAATCTGAGGTTAACAGCGGAGCCGGCAAGCAAGCGCACCACCTGGCAAAGTTTTGTGGAACGTATTACTGTGGAACTGCAAAGCGGCAAGGCCAGTTCCACAGTAATACGTTCTGGCAGGCTAGTTCCACGCCTGTGAAATCTGAGTTAACAGCGGAGCCGGCAAGCAAGCGCCACCACCTGGCAAAGTTTTGTGGAACGTATTACTGTGGAACTGGCAAAGCGGCAAGGCCAGTTCCACAGTAATACCTTGTGGCAGGCTAGTTCCACACCTGTGAAGTCTGAGTTAACAGAGGAGCCGGCAAGCAAGCGCCACCACCTGGCATAGTTTTGTGGAACGTATTACTGTGGAACTGGCAAAGCGGCAAGGCCAGTTCCGCAGTAATACGTTCTGGCAGGCCAGTTTCACGCCTGTGAAATCTGAGTTAACAGCGGAGCCAGCAAGCAAGCGCCACCACCTGGCAAACGCAGATTGAGTTTTTTCTTCTTCGTCTTCTTCGTTTCTTCTTTTTTCATCTCTTTGTCGTGATCTCTTTGTATAATGCCCTCTCTCCTTCTTTCCTTCCCCCTCACCCTCACTTTGATTTTCCACCCCTTGCTATACTATACTGAACATGGCTATGCAGTGGTTTACCCTTACGCCTCTTCCTTTTGCCCATCCTTTGTCTTATCCTCACCTTAACATTAGTTCTCACCCTCACTTCCCTTTCCCATCCTCTTGATAAACTATACTGCACAAGGATATGCCATGCTTTAGCCTCTGCCCTCCTCCTCTTCTTCATCCTCACGTTCACGTCAAACCTCCCCACCTTCGCTTCCCTTTCCCACCAGTTGCCATTCTATGCTATGCATGACTATGCTGGGCTAGGAGCTGCTTGTCATATAACCGCTTTCTGTGGCCATACCCGCCGAGTTTTGAGCGGACAACTGCTGTATTCCAAGCTTAAATAGTCCCGCTGTTAAATATTTTGGGAAGTAGTTAGAAATATAACGCACTTACTTGTTAGGAGTAATTTTAGGTGTTTAGGAGTAAATAAAGACGTTAACGATCATCATACAACTGGTGCTCGTTGCGACTCGAAAGCCAAAACGCGACAAAGTCTTAAATGTCACTGCCATTACAACAGCTTGAAATACAGTCCCCTGCCGAGCATTGCTTTGTTCAGATACGATGTCGCTTTACTTGTGACGTAACTTTTGCTGCTGCATACTGTGTGCAGTGCTTAAAGTCAGGGGGGTGAGAAAGTCCCCCCCCCCCCACAATTTTTTTAGCAGGGACTCGACCCCCCTTGGCAGGTCAAGTGTAGCACTGCGGCATCCATTTGACAAGCACTAAAGTTGTTTTTAGATGTCAAGTGTCTCTTGCTCGGGGGTATGTCACGCGGCGTGGTAATCCGCACGCAGCGTAATAGTCCGCACTCACACTACGCATGCGCAACTCTACTCCTTCCCTCTCTCCAACAGCTGCGCGTTACTCTCTCCACTTCTCTACCAGCACCTGCTTGCGCTTCTCCTGCGTTCTTGCTTCTGCTTTTACGGCGCATACGCTTCTCTCCTCCTCTAGTATCCTCTCCTTCAGGTGGTAGAGCTCTGCGCGCGTTCAGTCCAGCGCTTGCCTCGGTTGGCTCCTCTGAAATGCGGGCTCGACACGCAGAAATTCTCTCCTGCGCAGCGCCGCGATGAGGGCCAGCGCATGCGCGTCCCCTCCCCTCTTTCTCCTCTCCTACGCTGCCCCTCTCTCGCGCGCCTGTCGACTGCGTTCCCCGCACGCCCTGTGAGAATTAACGGCCAGGCTAGAGGGAAGACACGACGCGCGTTCCTCTTCGCGTTCCACGACGCGAGGTCGGTAGCATGCCCAGCGAACGCCAACAGAACGCGATCGTGCAAGTGCTCCGGCTTCGCATCGCCTCATGGTCCCCTTTAGTGGGAGGTGGTGTAATTTTTTGGCAGTAGTGCTTTGTGCGAGGAAGTAATATCGCGAAGTTTCCGAATTATGATGTAATCTCTATTATTCGGTTGATGGGGCGTCAGAAAAACAGAAAAAAACGATATTGTCGTACAGCTGAACGCAATTTCTCGAGAAAATGCACACTTCGGGTCACCACCCCGTTCGACTAAGCTTCTTGGCACAGCATACTGTTTCACGAGACACGTGAGCCTGAACCTCCAGAATAAGTGAAGAATTAGTGAAGGTTCAGCTTGGTCTCTTTAGGTTACCAGTCAATTTTTATTCGTTTTGTTGTACATTGCGGGTCTTGTGTAATGCCAAGGACGCATGTATTATGCCTACTTTTCAAGGCAAGCTTGTGTGAAAATAAAGTATAGCATTGTCGTGCCTGAGGTTCTCAATACGGTGAGTCAACTAATGTTCTGTGTTGCAGATAGAGTATTTGCTTTGAGCTCACACATCTTTAGCCCTGTATACAACCCAAGTTATTTTTGATAATCGTTTCGAAAATGTCAGTTTTTTTGGTGCTTGATTGGATCGGCACACTAAATATATGCCCGAAATACACTATGAATAATATATTCATTTGCATAACATACCTAAGCATTTGTTCAATTCTACCGAAGGCAGTTGGCTGCACTACACTGTGATCGTCCCAAGCACAACTTCTGTGGCCACAGAACAGCAGTTAATCTAAGATATACATATATATACATAAGTTAATTGTCCTTGGTTCCAGTGATTAATAATATGAAGTGCAGGCGCACGCGCAAAAACAACAAAAAAAAGATATATTTATTCGAGACCGGTAGAAACTTCGAATAAATGTGTCTTTTTCGTTTGATTCAAATAAGTGCACTTTTTACAAATAATTAATAATTATAATGGATTTTTGGCTTGTATATATATATATATATATATATATATATGTATACACACACACACACACACACACACACACACAAACATATATATATATATATATATATATATAGGTTCCCACCCTATGAGTGACCCCCCTCCAATGAAGGGAGCCTTTAGGCCTTGACTGTGTGTACAACGAAGAACGCCCGTAGACGTTAACTTACTTCCTTATTTAATGTTTAGGAAGCGCACAAAAAGAAAAGCCTTCCTGACCGAAAGAGGCTCTCCACAAGTCACTGAATCAACGTACTGTTTTATTCATCCTGCGCTCATATTACTAAAACGTTTGAATAATAGTCCACGCGGAGTGCTCGGTGTTGTCGCCCTTGCCTGCTCCTATCATAATGTGCACATTTTAAGGACTGGGTACGTAAAGTTGCAAGTACAAACCAGCTAGCCTAGCAACAGGTTTTATCGAGCGACTCAAGAGCCTGCCCAGCTCATGAAAATAAAACTTCAGACGCCGCCTCGCCAGGCACCTATTAAGTCATCCGACGTTATAAATGTCTAATGCCTGCTTTAAGCGCTGCTGCCATATGAATTATTTATCATCTTTTACTCAAGGTTGATGACAGTATTTGCAGAGTCAAAGACACACGTGTTCAATACAGAGATCAAGAGCGCCTCCAGCCCGCGCTGCCTTCATCTCTCTGTCGCCTCTTTTTTTTTGTCTTGTTTTTTTTTTGTCGTGTAATGGTGCAAGCGTGGCTGATTAACACAAACATTGCGAGTAGCGATTACACGCGACTCTCGCCAGGATCCTTAAGGTTCACGTAAATGCCTCTAGCAACCCTTCATTCGCACCCACTCGTATCATGCTGGTGACCGCGGCACCCGTTCAAATAATTGCCTGAGGCGAGGTGCAACCAATAGGTGCAACACGAACGCTACCATTATTTCGGACGTCGAACCAGCATGTATCCCACGCGCAGCAGCGTAATGACATATGCTCTATAGGCGTGAACATCAACTCCGGTTCGCGAAAAAATTCGGCACTGTATATAGATGGTAACGTGGTCGCTGCGCGCGTCACACCATGGAACCTAAAGACTCTCTCCTCTCTCTCTCTCTCTTATATTATATATATATGGAGATAATGCTTATAATGCTGAGGAAGCAGGGTGCGCACGAAGATGCTGCTCTAGTAGTGCGATTAGCGACGCCTCGCCCCTGTAATTCCTTTGATGTGCACGCGTTCTCGGGAATTCGCGCACCTATCGTGTTATGCCTGTGGCGCTGTGCAAAATATTCTTGCGTGACCGCTCCCGGTGCTCGTCGGCAGCGTCTCGAACACAGAGACGCCGCCGATGCCACTGACCGGCGGTCATCCGGGCGTGGGCGACTGCGCCGACAGTGTAATTTGGTCGTATCAAAGATGCAACGCGCGCCCAACTCAACGCCTCCCACTGGCGTCCTCGGCCTCCTCGTGTCCCGTAAGAGTAGCCCACTCGCATTTGCGTGTGTCGTGAGTTCTGTTAAGGTATCAGAACAGATGCCTCTGAGCGATTTAACGTCATTTACGACTATTCGCTTTGATTGATGGAGGTGTGGTGGAAGTTCGGTTGAAGCGTGGGTACCCCGCACCTCCACCACTCTGTAAGATAGCAGCACAGTCGTGGTGTCGACGCGTTTTATTCGTACTGCCGCCTACCAACGCTCGGGACGAAGATGACGCTCACAGTGATGATGATTACGTAGAAATGAAGAGGATGAAGGATGGCTGTTGTGAAGATTGTGCTCACAATAAGTACGTTAATGGATGCGGTCTTACAGAACAAACTAGAATAACACAGACGCCCAACAGAACAGCACTTAGACACGCGGCACTTGTTTAACCTAAATTTCCGCACTGCGAACGTGAATCCCAGTTGAAGGGACTAGTGCCTTCTCGTAATTCGCGGCGGTGGTTTTGCTTCAAGGAATTCATTATGTTAAAAAAGACACAGCCGCGTTAGTCGCAAGGAACTTCATGTGCACGTGTTTATGCAAATTCACGCACTCTTGGGAAATGCACTGTGAATGCTTTTTAAATGGAAAGACTAACACAAAGCACATCACAAATATGGCAGAAATATTTTTGCGTAAATTTTGCGAACGGCTCTTGCCAGTGAAGCTGCTACCGAATTGAGCGTCGTTTGTCTGTCATCAAGCTTTAAAACAATACCGAATATGTCCAGCGCAGTCTTACGCCCTGTTTGGCGTAAAGAGAATAAATAATTTCCGCGTTCCCCAATTGTATACCCAGAATACCCCCCCTCCCTCACCCTCCCAGTGGAAAGCTGCTATTTCCAGGACAGCCCTTGACGACTGCGAAGACTGATTTACCGGGCAAGCCGGATAACAGCAGCAAATTGGGGCCTGGAGCAGCAATGGGGGCCCTGGGGGCCCACGACCTTCGGGTCAACCCGCGAGCGCATAACCCCTAGACCACCGTGGCGGGGTAGACGCCGCCTATGAAGAACTGTCCGAAAATGCGTCAAATTGATATGACGTTGCTTCAAGGCACTCGGTATTCAATTCAATAAAAATGACGTGACAATTAATTTTATGTGTCACAGTAATTGTTCCTGATTAAATTGTAATTATTCTCTGTATTTCTGAAGTTATTGTTGCTCTGTGTTTGCATAAATAGAACGAAAGCTCACGCTAGAAATAGGCGCAAAGTTTTTC